>NC_045452.1:63632668-63654041 GCF_002776525.5 Piliocolobus tephrosceles
TCAGCTAATTTTTATATTTTTAGTGGAAACGGAGTTTCACCATATTGGCCAGGCTGGTCTCAAACTCCTGACCTTGGGATCCTCCCACCTCAGCCTCTCAAAGTGCTGGGATTACAGGCATGAGCCACCACACCCAGACTAAAATTCTACTCTTTTTCTACTTAGCATTTGTAAATGGAATCCAATCATTTCTCTTTCTTCTGAATGAACTGAATTAATCCTCGTTTGGGTTGAAAAAGAGTACAATTTTAAGACCACATTCAATTCCCCTGTGTGGCACTGAGAAGGGAGGGTCGTTAAGGAAACTAGTTACAAGGAAAGTAGAGCTTTGGCATGTTTCACATTTTTATTTATTTGCAAAGATGCACATGCTTTATAGCTTTGTAGAGATGCCACATAAATCATTATATACAGGGGTTTCTCATTTCTTCTTCTAGAACCTGTACATGGTTCTGCAGCCAATATTTCACAGATTGCATTTTACCTCTATAGTGCAACTCTGAGAGCATGTCCTATATCTTTAGCCCGTGATCCTCAATTACCAGATACAGCCAGATTTTTAAATAAATGACTAAAAGTAAGAGAATTCTCAAAATTTCTTATACTCATTCCTTTAAGCCAAAACTTTAAAAGATGCTAACCACTTCAAAAGAAACTTTGCCAGAATAAATTCTTCTGTGCTTTTAAAAACAGAGAATGCAATCTTAATTCTGGTTCGTATTGTGGACTTAGAGTAGACTTCTATCCTAGCCAAACGGCAAAGCAGGCCACAATGGAGCACTGTCCCTGGGAGACTGAGGTGTGGAGAATTCCACGTCTAGATGCCCATAGAAATACTATGCATTTTGACTTTCATTCCATACTCAACAAATATTTATTGGGCACTGGTGTGCTAGAGATTATGCTGATAACTGAGGCTACAAGGCTACCAAGGCACTAACTCTGCTCTCAAAAATTTACAAGTCAGTAAAGGACAAAGACAATAAATGTCTGGCATATAGTTACCATTTGGGAAATGCTTCTAATAGAGGTGTGAACAGAGCTCTCCTGAGAGAATCAAAAAATAATTTTTACATTTTCTTTTATTGAAA
The DNA here is from genome assembly GCF_002776525.5 of Piliocolobus tephrosceles. NCBI lineage: Eukaryota > Metazoa > Chordata > Mammalia > Primates > Cercopithecidae > Piliocolobus > Piliocolobus tephrosceles. The sequence goes on from NC_045452.1 coordinate 63,633,760, forward strand.
ATATCTGCATTGCCTCTTCTGATCATAAACAGGCTTGTAAAAAGTTTAGCTAATATTTCAAAAGTGTAAGAAGAAAATAAGACCACTTGTAAGCTCATTACTAGAAAATAACCACAAATTCCATTTTGGTACAGTTTCTTCTGAATTTTTGTGGGGATTGTTGCGTACAGTGGAGTGTATGTGTGTGTGTATGTGTGCGCATGTGTTTTTACCAGATTGTCTGCCACAAGGCGGACCCCCAGTCTACATAGCCATCCTGCCCACTTTGCAATTTCCTGCTTTCTGTCTCTATTGGGTGGGAAACGAGACAACCAAACTTGTTTGCACGGTGTCTAAAAGAAGAGCAAATTACACTGAGTGCAAGTCTGAGGGCCTCTTCTCAGAGAAAAGAGCATGAGCTTTAGCACATGGTTTCTATTTTGAGTCCTCAGAGGCCTTTTTTCCCTTGCATCCTGGGCTTCAGCTGTGTTCCTGGTACTTGAGGTTATTGGAGAGATGACCTCTCCATAAGCGAGCTGCTTTTTTCTAAATGTAGTTCCTGACTTTTAGCAACTAATGAGAATTTGGCAATGCCCGGCTATCAATAGCTTGTCACTATTAAGCAGTGAGCAAAAGCGGCCTCAATTTTAAGCCTCTACTTTACCCCAGGAGAAGCCTGCCAATCTGCTCATAAAAGACACGTGGCCATTGGAACCCAATGCTAGTTATATTTGTTCTGTGTGAGCCTTCATCTAGGGTTGCCAGATAAAATATAGGACACCCAGTTAAATATGAGTTTAAATAAACAATGGGTGATTTTAAAATATAAGGATGTCTCATGCAATATTTGAAACATCCTTGTACTAAAAAACTGTGCCTTGTTTTATCTGAAATTCAAATGTATCCAAGTGTTCTGTATTTTTATTTGCTAAGTCTGACAATTTTACCCCATCTATTCCAGGCACCAAATCACCATCATCAAACTCTTCCCCTCCTTCTTTTACTCTTTTCTCATTACTCACAAGGCTGGCCAGAGAGGCTCAGTTCACACAAGGCTGGCCAGAGAGGCTCAGTTCAGTTGCATAGAATTCACTTCCTACTTGGCTGTGATTCGGTTTAAACAGATGACATGTTTGGTAATGGAATAATCTAGTTTAAATAAATGAAATATCTTAACATAAATGCAGAACCTCATTCTAAGACAATTAAATTGAGGTCAAATATATATGTGTGAATAGATAGATAGAGAGGATCATTATGATTTTATAAGAAACAATTATTTCCACCTTAAGTTCATAATCTAAATCATAAGGATTTGAACAGAAAGTTTTGGAGGCTTCCAACAAAGGTTAAGTTTCAAAATTATGGGGAAAGTTATCCAGAAAATAACTTTGCTCAATGCTTTTTTAATGATTCTAAAAGCATAGTCAAGGAAATTTGTCTATTAATGCCTTTAAAGCTACTGCTAGCACTAAGCCAAGTGCACTGAGATGATTGATCTACATTTCTTCCCCATGACAACAGTGATTATGACGCTTTTTAGATAATACCTGTACAGAATTGGAGAATTTAGAGGTCTTTTGCCTATTCAATGTCTAAAATTCTGAGTTATTCTCTTATCTTAAAGTCAAAGAAGGCATAGTTAACAGTTTGTCCTGGATTAGAATTTGACCTCCGATCCTTATTTTTCAGACTGTACAGAAATCCCTTAAATGCTCTGAGCTCCAGTTCCAGTATCTGAACAAAAGGGTGGTGATACCTGAGGATTTATGAGGCTTAAATGAGGTGACATATGCAAAAATATCTGGCCTGGCACAGTGGTTACCCAATAAACATCATCATTGCAGTTCTTTTGGGATGTAATTGCTGTTAGATACTAAGATATCTGGAAGTTAGAGCGACACACATATGAACAGTCAATTCCTGCTTCTTGTGGTAAATCCTGGACTGCATCATTCACATGTTCCGTCCTTTCTTCCTTTGCTTCTACATATCATAAGGCATGTTAAGTTACTCTGCAGTCCTTAATCTTACAATGTTCCTTTCACCTCTTGCCAAATTCCTAAAGCCATATATAGAGGATGGTTTTCTCTTCAGTCTCTAACCTCTTAAGTTACCCGAGAGCTAATAAATAGAGGTCTTGCATCCATGGCATTGATATTTTGCATACATTTATCCTTCCTCTGAAAATAGGCACTACTTATTTTTCTCCATTCTGGGTGAAGAAAAAGTGCTATAACCTGATATCACCTAAAAATAAAGTTTGGCCAGTACTACACAGGTTTCATGTAAGTTCATCTTCAATGAAAGATAAAATGACTAAATTAAATAAAAAGTCCTACAAGTGTTAAATAAAAGATATGTATAAGCATGGATTGAAACATAGTAGAAGCAATTATTTTAAACAAAAAAAAAAAATGCCGTTCAAAAATGTTACAAAGGTAAACCATTGCCTTATTTGGAAAATTCTGGGGTTATATTGGAGTAACATCAAATTAATATTTAAAAATATCAATATTATATCAATATAATTATATAGCTTTCAATTTGAAACAAAAGAGATAAAATAGGTAGATCTACAGCTGACCTTTTTGCCATTGTTTCAGTTTGTCTTCCCCAAAACTCATGTTGAAATTTAATCCCTAACGTGGCAGTGTTGGGAGGTGAAACCTGCTGGGTGGTGCTTGGGTCACCGGGGGCAGATTTCTCATGAATGGTTGGGTGTTGTTCTCACGTTAGTGAATGAGTTCTTGCTCTGGCCAGACTGGATTAGTTCCTGTGGGAATGAATTAGTTCCTGTGAGAGTGGGTTGTTAAAAAAGCAAAGATGCCCCTTGGGTTTTGCTTCTTTGCACGTGTTTGCTTCCACTTTGATCTATACCATGTTATGATGCAGCACCAAACCCTCACTGGAAGCCAGGGCCATGCTTTTGAATTTCTCAGCCTGCAAAACTGTGAACTAACTAAACCTGTTTTCTTTATAAATTATCCAGACTCAGGTACTCTGTTATAGCAACACAAAATGGATGAAGACATTAAGCCTCCCTGCAACCACCTCTTCCCTGCAATGCAGAGACCGTCTGAGATGTACTGTGCAGTGAACAGTAGTATCTATCACTGAAGTTCTCACCAGCATGTCTATGCTATTTGAGTCTTCTCAAATCATGGACCTAAACATTACAAAGTGTCTTGTGCATTTTGCTTCATATTGACTTTTAAAATAGCAGAACTCTGGCATTTTATAGTAGGTGACTGTCTTAGTCTGTTTGTACTAGTATAACAAAATACTGGATACTGGGTAATTTATAAATAGCAGAAATTTATTTTCTCACAGTTCTATAGGCTGCAAAGTCTAAGATCTAGGTGCCAGCAGAGTTGGCATCTGCTGAGGGCTAGTTCCACTGATGGCACCCTCTCACAGTGACAGCCTCACATGGTGGAAGGGGGAAGACAAAAAGGGACAAATATGTGTCCTCACCTAGTGGAAGTGATGGAAGGGCAAAATCGGCCTAGCTAGTCCCTTCCAGCACTTTTATCTGATCACTAATCTCATTCATGAGAGTTCCGCCCTCAGGACTTAATCACCTTCTGTATTAGTCCGTTTTCACACTGCTGAAAAAGACATAACCAAAACTGGGTAAATTAAAAAGAAAAAGAGGTTTACTGGACTCACAGTGTCCTGTGACTGGGGAGGCCTCACAATCATGGTGGAAGGTGAAAGGCATGTCTTAAATGGCAGCAGGAAAGAGAGAGAATGAGAACCAAGAGAAAGGAGTTTCCCCTTATAAAACCATCAGATCTCATGAGACTTATTCACTACCATGAGAACAGTGTGGGGGAAACTGTTCCCATGGGTATTGAGTATTCAATTGTCTACCACCAGGTCCCTCCTACAACATGTGGGAATTACGGGAGCTATAATTCAAGATGAGATTTGGGTGAGGACATAGCCAAACCATATCACTTCTTAAAGATCCCACCTCTTAATACAGTACTATCACACTGGAGTTGAAGTTCCAACATGAACTTTGGATGAGATATAAATATTCAAATCATAGTATCTTTTTACTCACTTTTTAAAAATTTTACTTTAAGTTATAGGATAAATGTGCAGAATGTGCAGGTTTGTTACAAAGATACACATGTGCCATCGTGGTTTGCTGCATCTATCAACCTTGTTTCCCTCCCTGTGTCCATGTGCTCTCATTGTTCAACTCCCACTTGGTTTTCTGTTTCAGTGTTAACTTGCTGAGGATAATGGCTTCCAGCTTCATCCATGTCCCTGCAAAGGACATTATCTCATTCCATTTTATGGTTGCATAGTATTCCATGGTGTATATGTATCACATTTTCTTTATCCAGTCTATCACTGATGGACATTTGGATTGGTTCTATGCCTTTGCTATTGAAAATAGTACTGCAATAAACATACATGTACATGTGCTTTATAGTAGAATGATTTATATTCCTTTGGGTATCTACCCAGGAATAGGATTGCTGGATCAAATGGTATTTCTGGTTCCAGATCCTTGAGGAATTGCCATACTGTCTTTCACAATGGTTGAACTAATTTACATTCCCACCAACAACGTAAAAGTGTTCCCATTTCTCCACAGCCTCGCCAGCATCTATTGTTTCTTGACTTTTTAATAATCACCATTCTGACTGGCATGAGATGATATCTCATTGTGGTTTTGATTTGCATTTCTCTATGATCAATGATGTTAAGCTTTTTAAAATATGTTTGTTGGCTGCATAAATGTCTTCTTTTGGGAAGTGTTTGCTCATATCCTTTGCTCATTTTTTGATGGGGTTGTTTGTTTTCTTGTAAATTTGTTTAAGTTCCTTGTAGATTCTGGATATCAGATGTTTGTCAGATGGGTAGATTGCAAAAGTTTTCTCTCATTCTGTAGGTTGCCTGTTCACTCTGATGATAGTTTCTTTTGCTGCATAAAAGCTCTTTAATTTAATTAGATCCCATTTGTCAATTTTGGGTTTTGTTGCAATTGCTTTTGGCATTTTCATCATGAAATCTTTGCCGAGGTCTATGCCCTGAATGGTATTGCCTAGGTTTCCTTCTAAGGTTTTTGTGGTTTTGGGTTTTACATTTAAGTCTTAAATCCATCTTGAGTTAACTTTTGTATAAGATATAAGGAAGGGGTCCAGTTTCAGTTTTCTGCATACGGCTAGCCAGTTTTCCCAGCACCATTTATTAAATAGGAAATCTTTTCCCCATTGATTTTTTTTTTTGGTCTGGTTTGTCAAAGATCAGATGGTTGTAGATATGTGGTGTTATTTCTGAGGTCCCTGTTCTGTTCCATTGATCTATATGTCTGTTTTGGTACCAATACCATGCTGTTTTGGTTACTGTAGCCTTGTAGTATAATTTGAAGTCAGGTAGCATGATGCTTCTGACTTTGTTCTTTTTTCTTAGGATTGTCTTGGCTATTAGGGCTCTTTTTTGGTTCCATATGAAATTTAAAGTAGTTTTTTTCTAATTCTGAGAAGACTGTCAATGGTAGTTTGATGGGAGTAGTACTGAATCTTTGAAATACTTTGGGCAGTACGGACATTTTCATAATATTGATTCTTCCTATTCATAAGGATGGAATGTTTTTCCATTTGTTTGTGTCCTCTCTTATTTCCTTAAGAAGTAGTTTGCAGTTCTCCTTGAAGAGGCCCTTCATGTCTTTTGTTAGCTGTATTCCTAGGTATTTTATTCTCTTTGTAGCAATTGTGAATGGGAGTTCATTCATGGTTTGACTCTCTGCTTGTCTATTGTTGGTGTATAGGAATGTTTGTGATTTTTGCACATTGATTTCATATCCTGAGACTTTGCTGAAGTTGCTTATCTGCTTAAGGAGTTTTTGGACTGAAACAATGGGGTTTTCTAAATATAGAATCATGTTGTCTGCAAACAGAGATGATTTGACTTCTTCTCTTCCTATTTGAATACCTTCTTTCTCTTGCCTGATTGCCCTGGCCAGAACTTGCAATACTATGTTGAATAGGAGCAATGAGAGAGGGCATCCCTGTCTTGTGCCAGTTTTCAAAGACAATACTTCCAGCTTTTGCCTATTCAATATGATATTGGCTATGGGTTTGTCATAAATGGCTCTTATTATTTTGATATTTGTTCCATCAATATCTAGTTTATTGAGAGTTTTTAACACGAAGGGATGTTGAATTTTATTGAAGGACTTTTCTGCATCTATTGAGATAATCATGTGGTTTTTATTATTGATTCTGTTTATGTGATGGATTATGTTTATCCATTTGCATATGTTGAACCAGCTTTGCATCCCAGGGATGAAGCCAATTTGATCTTGGTGGATAAACTTTTTGATGTAGTGCTGGTTTTGGTTTGCTGGCATTTTATTAAGATTTTTGCATCCATAACTTACCTTTGTAATCACTCCTTTGTGTAGGCTCTAAGAGGAGAAAAGAAAGACTTCAACCCACTCACCAGAAAGGTTCAGCCATATCTGATGTTTTGGAGGTGGGAGAGAGTGATCTCTGAGGACAAAGGAAAGGGAACAATAAGAAGGAACTCACCAAAGAAAAGAGGTGGCATAGTCCAGTGGTCTGGAGTCAGCAATAGGTCCTGGGTGGGGAGGGGGTTAATGGATGTGGGTATAGTTTGCCAGCTGATTACAGGAAGTGGACCAAACAACCTTGTTTCACCTGGTAGTTGAATGATCCATCAAAGAAAACAAGATAACATTTGGAACTGAAGAAGCTTTGTTCTAGGAGCCCTGGCTGAGTATACTAGAGAAGGAATACTGTTTCTCTCACTTTGCAAGGGTGGCAGTGAGGGTTTTATCTGAATTACATTCTAAGCATGGCAGATTTTCCAGAATAAGAAATATCTTGCATTTTAGGCAGTGCTGGTTCTGATTTCAGTGACATGGAAAATGCAAGAGCCTCCATGTGGTGCAGGCAGGAAGGATGGCAATGAGAGGAGAGACTTACCCTGGAAGAGGCCTTGGTGTTAGTGCCTGGACCTTTAGAATTCTAGCTCATTCTCTATGGGGGTGAGTGAGAGTGTGAGGTACTGGATGCCTAATCCTTGAGACCCAACCGAAATTGCCATTAGAAGCACTACCTAAGCCTAATGTAGGATGGGCATCATTTCTACCACCCAATGACGCTCCACCTTCATGACAGAGGCACAGGCCCAGTTTCACTGGCATGTTGCATGTGAGACTCCCCTTGTAGCCATAACAGCAGTGGCTATGAAAACAATATTTTAACCTTGGAACAGTTCTCCCATGAATCCAAGGGCCAAAGATTGGCGAGTTCTGGGTTGCTAGCCCTAACAGCAAGAAACAAAGACTATCAAGTGCCCCTGGAGATGTTAGAATACTTGGGTAGGGAAACTATAAAACACTTGACTTCCTACAGTTAAACAGAAGGATAGTTTAGGAACAATACATGCAGGATATTAATATCCATGAGACTATCTTTATACTTAAATGGTAGGTGGAGTCCACAATGCTCGGACTTATTGTGAACACTTATTATCTCATGTGTTTATTCATTGGCATATCCAGGAACGTTTACTGAACATCTGCTAGATGCTAGACACTGTGCTGTCCTCTGGGGACACATTAGAAATAAGGTAGACATGATCTCTCATTTCCCTGGATGGAATTTGCAGTCTAGCTCTTGCATATCTCCAAGGAAACTTCACTATTTTAAAATCATCTTTTCGTTAATTTAAGGCAATGAAATCCAAGGATTTAAAAATAAAAACCTTGCAAATCTGTGTAATAGTTAGGCATAGACACTACTTTTAGTGTGTAGAAATACTGATTTTTGCTATTGTTTCCTAAAATATGGGTAGAGAGAAAGTGGAGCTCCTTTTATATTCTCGACTGTAGAATGTTCCTTCTTCTTCAAATGGGATGCTCATCGTCTCAATTTTATTTCATGATTTCAGCATCCAGGAATGAATAGGACAGCTGGACAGCAAGTCAGATGAACTAATTCCACCCAGAAATCAAACGGATAGCAGACTGTGCAGCCAAATGATCCTCTCATTCTAAAGGTTGTTGTTAGATATTTCCAATTCATGAGAGATAGGTCAAATGATTTTTCAGCTTCAGACTTTCAGAAAGAAAAACTGCTATTCCATTTTATGATAAATGTGTTTGCTTAAAGTACCACCCACAACATGAAATATAACTTCTTCCTTTGGACCCTCTTTAATGGTATTATGTACATGTCAACACCTGCTATGTCAGGCATTAATAATGAGTCAAATAAAATAAATGCTTATTAGCACTTAAGATGTGTTAGATTTTGCTAGGCAATAAGAAGTTTTTCAACCCTACAAAGGGATAAACAGATAATATACAGTATTGTTCAGACTGTCCAAAAATTATAATCCTATTGGGAATGTGAAATTAAAACACGTGAAACAAGACTAAACACAAAATATAAAGAAGTGCACAATGAAGTGCTGAAGCATTGGCAAGTGGTAAAGGGAATTAGGGAACATCACTAACGATTGTGACTGTCCAAGAAGGCTTTACAGACCAAACTGCACTTGTGCTGAGTCTTGAGACAATGGCAAGTGTGTCATAGGTGAAAGTAAACAGGAATTTGCAGATAGGGTAAAGAAAGGTGTAGGTAGTGGTATAAACTTTCTATGTTTCTAGAGCAATAAGTAAACTGGGCTCATGGAGGGAGAAATGAAATAAGATCACTAGAAGGATAGATGCTTTAGGGAGGATTTGAAAGCTAAACGGAGATGTTTTAGTGTGGGTAATGAGTAATAAACCATAGAAGATTCTGTTGCAGTGGAAGCACAAGCTTTAATTAGTGGCTATAGAAGAACTAATCTGAAAACAATATGAGGGCTTGAAGTGAGAAAGATGAGTCAGCGAGACCATTAGGTTACCCAGCCACTGGCCAATGGGGTCACTGCTCCACATATAAAACTCTAGGCTTATCTATAAGGGATTTGTCGGCATGAACGGATAAGGGTGTAAGTTAGAAAAGAGTAATTCAGTGAAAAGTCCAGAGACTGGGCAAGACAAGGGAGAGTCATTAGTTTGGAAAGTATGAGTTAGAAGGAGAAGACAAAAGGCAGAACATCTACTATTTGGAAGACCCTGGTAACACAATGCTCTGTGTTGGAAAGATTATCTTGGAAATTCTGTTAATGAGCAATAATTAGAGGGCCTTAAAAGAAATTATTAGGACGGTCCTGACTCTGAATGACCTACACCACCCTGATGAAATAGACACATTATGGAGCAGTGTTTAGAGAAAAGAAAAATATTAAGGTCAATGTAAACCCCTATATCCACAAACAGGTCATTAACGGAGATCATCTCTAGATCAAAATGTGAAAAATGCACTATGTTCAAATTAGTATGCAAAATAAAGCATCAGCGTGGAGTGAATTTATGTGATTATGGCATGAATAATTCATTAGTACAAGCAGTACAATTAGCTGCTTATAATATAATAACTATTTCATTCATGTACAATAAGCCTGACCCAAACTGTAGTAATAGCAAGACTTATTTTGAAAGCAAAAGAAAGCCCCAAATGTATCAAATCCAAAAGCACTAGCATGTGTTGCTGGTGCGAAAAAAAGTAGTAAGAAGACAGAACAAGTTTATGCCTAAAATTTGCTTTTTAAAAGGGTGTGATTGCTTATCTGAGCATTTTATCAAACATCAAATAAAATTGCTTTACTCAGCATTGTAACCTAATTGATATGTTTGCTAAATATATCTTGACACATTTAAAATTTACTACATAAAACATGTAGATAAACAGTTAAATAGCTAGTTATGCTGAATGAAAAGCATTTTAGCTATAGAAAAATCTTTCTCAGGCTTTCGGTAGGTAGAAGTCAGGGTTAAACCGACAGACGATAATCAATTCATGGGCTGGATCAATAAGTAATGGTATCTGCAGTCTGATTCAATAGCGTCTTTACTTTTCAGAATAGAGGTTCAATTCACTTTAAGTCCTGCTTTAATCATTTTCGTGATGAAATTCCATCTGTCTTGGACTTCCACTGTACTGGTGTAGGCTAAGCTTTCCCATTGAATAGACATTTTGTGGGGGTTTCCTTAGAACTTAATTCTGCTCTTGTTTAAGAGCTGCTTTGCTTTCACCTGTAAGAAGCCAGGACAGTAATGTACTTCAACTTGGCTTTAGGTAACTTCTAGTTGATTTTGCTTCGACACTAATTAATGGACAACAGTAAAATATGTGAATTGAAACTGGTAAACCAGTGTGATCATTTTTAAAAGATACACCAAAAATAATGCAATGTTCTTATCACTGTTCTCGCCATCCTCTTAGCGAGCCATTTTATGAAAGTGAGCAGTGTTGCAGTGAGGTTTGAGGGGCTGCTTTCAGTGAAATCATGCATCTCAAGCAGGAATGCATGTTTATACTGTTTCCCACACTAGCAGTTTCAAGTTACTCATATTTCCCAGTTTCAATAAGCAGTGATACATTATTGGGCATCCTTGCACATTTGTAACAATATACACAAAAGTAAACTGACATCGGATGAGTATTGGTGTAACAAGACTCATCGTATGCTTCCTATATATATAGTCTCTCTTAATTCCCGTAAATACCCTCTATAAGAGACTTTCATTTCTGGCAGGACAGTGGGACACACATCCTCTAAAACCAATCTATTGAGAAACATTTAACATATTGAAGAAAATACACACACGTGTGCAAAACACAGCCATGCTTATATTGCTGAGTTGGCAAGAAAGGTCAAGCTAAGCCAAAACATGAGTCCAGAGCAAAGAGTGCTGGCTGAACTCGAGGTAGTTTCCAGAATTATCTGAACAGGAGCTTTGATATTAATGAACTACATGTGTTAGGAAGCGATAAAACCTAAGGCCCCCAAAGAAAGAGAACTGGGTTAGAACTTCAAATAAAGCTGGGATTTCAAAAGTTTGCTCATTTAAATGGTTAGTGAGAAACAAAATAAAACCAATAAGTATCTCTTGTAAAGGTTATCATCAAAGAAAATTAGCTTTGTTCTTTGTCTTGATGAAGGGAAAAAATAAAAACCAAAAGCAAATGTAAACTAATACATTTAGCAAAGTTGCAGGATACAAAATCAACACACAAAAATCAGTTGTATTTTTATATACTAACAATAAATAATTCAGAAATAAAACTTAAAATAAATTCTTTTTATAAAAGTGTTAAATATTATAAAATACTAGGTGATAAATTTAACAAAGGAGATATAAGACTTGTATACTGAAAACTATAAGGTATTGTGGAAAGAAATTAAAGAAGACATAAATAAATGGAAAATCATCCTGTGTTAATGGATTAAAAGACAATATTGTTAAGTTGGCAATACTACTTAAAATAATCTACAGGTTCAATACAATCCCTATCAAAGTCCCAATGACATTTTTTTTTTTTTTTTTTTTTTTTTTGCTGAAAAAAATGCTAATGAAATTGTAAAGGGCCCTGGCCCCCCAAAAGAATAAAAAAAGAAGAAAAAAGAGTACTTATATTTCTTGATTTTAAAACTTATTACAAAGCTTGAATAATCAAAACATTATAGCAGGAGAACAAGGGTAAACACGTAGACTAATGAAATAAAATTGGGAGTCCAGAGATAAACCTATACATCTATGCACAATTACTTTTCAATAGTAGTGTCAAAATCATTTAATGGGGAAATATAGTTTCTTCAATAAACTGTGTTGGGACAACCAGATATTTACATACCAAAGAATAAAGCTGTTCCTTGATTTCATATATATAAATATTAACTCAAAGCTGATTAATGACCTAAATAGAATAAAAACTATACAACTCTTAGAAGAAAACATTAGAAGGTTAACCGTCATAATCTTAGGCTTAACAACAAAAGCAAAAAAAAAAAATAATAAATAAATTAGACTTCATCAAAACTGAAAATCCCTTTGTGCATCAGAGTACATTACAAAGAGTGACAATACAACCTACAAAATGGGAGCAGATATTTACAAATCATGTATCTAATAAGAGTCTATAGGCAGAATTTATAAAAAACTCTTTTAACTCAACAACAAAGTGACAACTCCTTTTAAAAAATGAGGAGGGACTAAGATGGCCACCTTGAAACAACTGTGGTTAGGGGGTCCCACCAAGAAGAACAAAAACAACAGATGAATCCTGTACTGACGACTGAGGTATCCAGGTTCTCTCATTGGGACTGACTAGGCAGTTGGCGCAGCCTATGGAGAGTGAGGGAAAGCAGTGTGGAGCCACGGCCCACGCGGGAGCCACATGGAGCACGCAGAGCTCTCCCACCGAGCCAAGGCAGGCAGTGAGTGATGGTGCTACCCCACCTGGGAAAGCACACTTTTTCCTTCGATCTGTGCAACCCAGGGATCAGGAGATCCCATCATGAGCCCGTGCCACCAGGACCCCGGGTCCCAAAACCAGAGCTGTGCAGATTCTCAATGGCTGCTTGGCTGGAGACTGTCTAAGACGACTGAGCTCCCACGGGGAGAGGCGGTGGCCATCACTTTGGCTGCGCTGCCTAAGACTACTGAGCTCCCAAGGGTTGGGGGCAGGGTGCGGTCACCATCACTGCCGTTGCCTGGTGCCTAAGACGACTGAGCTACTGGGGGTGTGGTGGCTGCCATCACTGCAGCTCCACTCTGCCGTTTTCCCCTGCTGGGGTGGGGTTTGGACCCAGGAGGTATTCCCCACAGTGCAGCACAGTGGTTGTGGCAGATTGTGGCAACATGGCCTCTTTAGGCTGGACCTTGAACCATCCCTTATCACCAGGTAGGGCCTCCTTGTGAGAATTTCAGCAACTCCAGCCAGGCGTTTATGCACAGAACTCTGATCTCCCTGGCACAGAGCCCCTGCAGGAAGGGGTGGCCACAGTCTCCGCGGATCAGTGAACTTATTCTTTTCCCCTGCTGACTCTGAGGAATCCAGGCAGTCTGGACAAGAGAGAATCCCTCCAGTGTAACGCACCCCCTCCACCAAGGGACAGCCAACGTGCTTCATTAAGTGGCCTCCTGACTGGGCAAGATCCCCCCAAAGGAGTCACCAGACACCTTATACAGGAGTGTTCCCGCTGACTTCAACTTGGTGCACCTCTGGGTCAGAGCTCCCAGAGGAAGGAGCAAGCAGCCATCTTTACTATTCTGCCTCCACTGGTGACATCTCCAGGAATCATGGGAGGGAGCCAGGTGAATAGGGTATGGAATGGACTCCCAGCAAATGGCAGCAGCCTTACAGAAGAGGGCCTGGCTGTTGAAAGAAAATCAAACAGAAAGCAATAATAACAGTATCAACAAAATATCCTCATAAAAACTCCATCCAAAGGTCAACAGCCTCAAAGATTGAAGCTAAACTCATGAAGATGAGAAAAAGTCAACAAAAAATGCTGAAAACTCAAAAAGCCAGAGTGCCTCTTCTCCTCCAAGTGATCACAACACCTCTCCAGCAAGGGCACAGAACTGGGATGAGGCTGAAATGCATGACATGACAGAAGTAGGCTTCAGAAGGTGGGTAATAATGAACTTTGCTGAGCTAAAGAAGCATGTTCTAACCCAGTGCAAGGAAGATAAGAACCATGATAAAAATTACAGGAGTTGCTAATAGGAATAACCAGTTTAGAGAGTGTATTAGGGTTCCCCAGAGGGACAGAACAAGTAGGATATATATACATATATAAAACTAATAGGATATATATAAATACAGAACTAATAGGATATATATAAATACAGAACTAATAGGATATATATATAGACTAGGATATAGACAGAACTTATATATATATATATATATAATAGGATTATATATATATATATGATATTATAGGATATATATAGGGGAGTTTATTAAGTATTAACTTATATGATCACAAGGTCCCACAATAGGCTATCTGCAAGCTTGAGGAACAAGGAGAACCAGTCCGAGTCCCAAAGCTAAAGAACTTGAAGTCTGATGTTTGAGGGCAGGAAGCATCCAGCACAAGAGACAGATGTAGGCTGGTAGGCTAGGCCAACCTTGCCTTTTCACGTTTTTCTGCCTGCTTTATGTTCACTGGCAGCTGATTAGATTGTGCCCACTAGATTAAGGCTGGGTCTGCCTTCTCCAGCCCACAGACTCAAATGTTAATCTCCTTTGACAACACCCTCACAGACACACCCAGGATCAATACTCTGCATACTTCAATCCAATCAAATTGACACTCAGTATTAACCATCACAGAGAAGAACATACATGTCCTGATGGAGCTGAAAAACACAACACAGGAACTACGCAATCGCAAGTATCAATAGCTGAATGGACCAAACAGAGGAATGAATTTCAGAGCTTGAAGGCTATCTTGCTGAAATAAAGACAAGCAGACAAGATAAGAGAAAAAAAAAATAAAAAGGAACAAACAAAACCTCCCAGAACTATAGGATTATGTAAAAAGACCAAACCTATGACTGATTGGGGTACCTGAAAGAGATGGGAAGAATGGAGGAACCAAGTTGGAAAACATACCTCAGGATATCATCCAGAATAACTTTCCCAACCTAGAAATACAGGCCAATATTCAAACTGAAGAAATCCAGAGAACCCCAGTAAGATACTCCATGAGAAGATCAACCCCCAAACACATAATCATCACATTCTTCAAGGTAAAAATGAAGGAAGAAATGGTAAGGGAAGCCAGAGTGAAAGATCAGGTCACCTACAAAGGGAAGCCCATTGGAATAATAGCAGACCTTTCAGCATAAACCCTACAAGCCGGAAAAGATTGGAGGGGTCAGTATTCACATTCTTAAAGAAAAAAATTTCCACCTCAGAATTTCATATCTGGCCAAACTAAGCTTTGTAAATGAAGGAGAAATAAAATCCTTTTCAGACAAGCAAATGCTGAGGAAATTCATTACCACCAGGCCTGTCTTGCAAGAGCTCCTGAAGGAAGCACTAAATATGGAAAGAACAAACTGTTACCAGACACTACAAAAACACACTGAAGTACACAGACTAATGACACTATGAAGCAACTACATCAACAAGTCTGCAAAATAACCCCTAGCATCATGATGACAGGATCAAATTCACACATAACAATATTAACCTTAAATGTAAATGGGATAAATGCCCCAATTAAATGACATAGAATGGCAAGCTGGATAAAGAGTTAAGACCCGTTGGTGTGCTATATTCAAGAGAGTCATCTCACATGCAAAGACACACATAGGCTCAAAATAAAGGGACGGAGGAAAATCTACCAAGCAAATGGAAAGCGGAAAAAGCAGGAATTGCAATTCTAGTTTCTGACAAAACAGACTTTAAAGGAACAAAGATCAAATAAGACAAAGAAGGGCATTACATGATAAAGGTTTCAATTCAACAAGAAGAGCTAACTATCCTAAATATATATGTGCCCAGCACAGGAGCACCCAGATTCATAAAACAAGGTCTTGGAGACCTACAAAGAAACCTAGACTCCCACACAATAATAGTGGGATACTTTAACACCCCATTGTTAATATTTGACAGATCATTGAGACAGAAAATTAACAAAGATATTCAGGATTTCAACTCAGCTCTGGATCAAGTCAGCCTGATATATATCTACATAATTCTCCACCCACCCCCAAAAACAGAATATACATTCTTATTGGTGCCACTTACTCTAAAATCAATCACATGATTGGAAATAAAACACTCCTCAGCAAATGCAAAAGAACCAAAATCAAAACAAGCAGTCTCTCAGACCACAGTGCAATCAAATTTGAACTCAAACTCAAGAAACTCACTCAAAATTACACAACCACATGAAAATTGAACAACCTGGTCCTGAATTACTCCTGGGTAAATAATGAAATTAAGGCAGAATCAAGAAATTTTTTGAAACCAATGGGAACAGAGAGACAATATACCAGAATCTCTGGAACATAGCTAAAATAGTGTGACGAGGGAAATTATACCACTAAATGCCCACATAAAAAAACTAGAGAGATCTCAAATTGACATCCTAACATCACAACTAAAATAACTAGAGAAACAAGAGCAAGGAAACCCCAAGGCTAGCATAAGACAAGAAATAACCAAGATCAGAGCAGAACTGAAGGAGCTATAGACAAGAAGAACCTTTCAAAAAAAAAAAATCAATGAATCCAGAAGTTGGTTTTCTGAAAAAATTAATGAAATACACAGACTACTAGATGGACTAGAAAAGAAGAAAAGAGAGAAGAATCAAGTAGACACTATAAAAAATATAAAGGGGATATCACCACGAACCCCACAGAAATACAAGCAAACATCAAAGAATACTACAAACACTTCTATGCAAACAAACTAGAAAATCAAGAAGATATGGATAAGTTCCTGGACACATGCACCCTCATAAGACCGAACAAGAAAATAGTTAAATTCGTGAATAGACAAATAACAAGTTCTGAAGTTGAGACAGTAATAAAGCCTACCAACCAAAAAAAGTCCAAGATCAGATGGATTTACAACTGAATTCTACCAGAGGTACAAAGAGGAGCCAGTACCATTTCTTCTAAAACTATTCCAAACAATTGAAATGGAGAGACTTCTCCCTAACTCATTTTATGAGGCCAGTATCATCCTGATGCCAAAACCTGGTGGAAATACAACAAAAAAAGAAAACTTCAGGCCAGTATCACTGATGAACATCACTGCAAAATCCTCAGTAAAATACTGGCAAACCAAATTCAGCAGCACATCAAAAAGCTTAGCCACCACAATCAAGTTCATCCCTGGGATGCAAGGCTGGTTCAATATACACAAATCAATAAATGTAATTCGTGACATAAACAGAGCTAAAGACAAAAACTACATGATTATCTCAATATACACAGAAAAGGCCTTCAATAAAATTCAGCATTCCTTCATGTTAAAAACTCTCCATAAACTAGGTATTGATGGAGCATACCTCAAAATAATAAGAGTCGTTTATGACAAACCCACAGCCAATATTATACTGAGTGGGCAAGAGCTGGAAGCAAAATCAGCACAAGACAAGGATGCCCTATCCCAACACTCCAATTCAACATAGTATTGGAAGTTCTGGCCAGAGCAATCAGGCAAGAGAAAGAAATAAATAGTATTCAAATAGAAAGAGTGGAAGTCAAACTGTCTCTGTTTACAGATGGTATGATCCTATATCTAGAAACCCCCATTGTCTCTGCCCAAAAGCTTCTAAAGTTGATAAACCACTTCAGCAAAGTCTCAAGATACAAAATCAATGTGTAAAATTATAAACATTCCTATACACCAACAACAGACAAGCAAAAAGCAAAATCATGCATGAATTCCCATTAACAACTGCTATAAAGAAAACAAAATACCTAAGAATATAGCTAACAAGGGAAGTGAAGGACCGCTTCAAGGAAAACTACAAACCACTGCTCAAGGACATCAGAGAGGACACAAACAAATGGAAAAACATTCCATGTTTGTAAATAGGAAGAATCACTATCATGAAAATGACTATACTGCCCAAAGTAATTTATAGATTCAATGCTATTCCTATTAAATTACCATTGACATTCTTCACAGAATTAGAAAAAAAAACTACTTTAAAATTCATATGGCACCAAAAAGAGCCTGTATAGCCAAGACAATCCTAATCAAAAAGAAAAAAGCTGGAAGCATCATGCTACCTGACTTCAACTATACTACAAGGCCATATTAACCAAAACAGCATGGTACTGGCACAAAAACAGACACATACACCAATGGAACAGAATAAAGGACTCAGAGAAATAATACTGTGTGTCTACAATCATCTGAGCTTTGATGAACCTGATAAAAACAAGCAATGAGGAAAGGATTGCCTACTTAATAAATGATGCTGGGATGCTAGTCATATGCAGAAAATGGAAACTGAACCCCTTCCTTACATCTTATACAAAAATTAACTCAAAATGCATTAAAGACTTAAATGTAAAACCCCAAACTATAAAAACCCTAGAAGAAAATCCAGGCTATATCATTCAGGATGTAGGCATGGGCAAATATTTCATGATGAAAATGTCAAAAGCAATTGCAAACAAAAGAAAAAATCGACAGATGGGATCTAATTAAACTAAAGAGCTCTGCACAACACCAACAGCAAAACTATCATCAGAGTGAACAGACAACCTACAGAACAGGAGAAAATTTTTGCAATCTATTCATTTGATGTAGGTCTAGTATTCAGAATCTACAAGAAACTTAAACAAATTTACAAGAAAAAAACAAGAAAACTCTATCAAAAAGTGGGCAAAGGACATAAACAAACATTTCTCAAAATACGATATTTATGTGGCCCACAAACATATGAAAAAAAAAAAAGCTGAACATCACTCTTCACTAGAGAAATGCAAATCAATACCACAATGAGATACCACCTCATACCAGTCAGAATGGTGATTGTTAAAAAGTCAAGAAACAACAGATACTGGAGAGGCTGTGGAGAAATAGAAACACTTTCACACTGTTGATGGGAACATAAATTAGCTCAACCACTGTGGAAGACAGTGTGGCGATTCTTCAAGGATCTAGGACCAGAAATACCATTTGACCCAGCAATCCCATTACTGGGTATATACCCAAGGAATATAAATCATTATATTATAAAGATGCATGCATGCCTATGTTCACTGCAGCACTATTCACAATAGCAAAGATTGATTTCATGTCAACCCAAATGCACATCAATGATAGACTGGATAAAGAAAATGTTGTACATATAAACCATGGAATACTATGCAGCCATAAAGAGGAAGGAGACCATGTCCTTTGCAAGGACATAGATGGAGCTGGAAGCCATTATCTTCAGCAAGCTAATGCAGGAACAGAAAACTAAGCACCAAAGAACCACATGTTTTCACTTATAAGTGGGAGCTGAACAATGAGAACACATGGACACATAGAGAACAACACATGCTGGGGCCTGTTGAGGAGAGATAGGGGAGGGAGAGCGTCAGGAAAAATCGCTAGGCTTAATACCTGGGTGATGGGTTGATAGGTGGAGTAAACCACCATGGCACACATTTACCTATGTAACAAACCTGCAGGTCCTGCACATGAATCCCAGAACTTAAAATGAAATAAAATAAAATAAAATAAAAATAAAATTAAATTAAATTAAAATGAGCAAACAACATAAATGGGTATTTCTCCAGAGAAGTTATCCAGATGGCCAATAAGCACATGGAAAGATTCTCCACATCATATTTATGAGGGAAATGCAAATCAAAACCGCAACGAGATACCACCTCACATCTGCTAGAACAGCTATATACAAAAAAATAAAATGGAAAATAACCACTGTTGACAAGGATGTGGAGAGATTGGAACCCTCATACATTGCTGGTGGGAATGTAAAATGGTACAACCCACAGTGGAAAACAATTTTGGGGGTCCTTAAAAAGCTAAACATAGATTTACTACATGATCACAGTTCCCTTCTCAGGTATATACCTAAAAGTACTGAAAACAGATGTTCAAAGACTTGAACATGAATGTTCACAGCATCACTATTCACAGTAGTCAAAAGGTATAAAAAACCCAAATGTCAATCAATGGATTAATGGCCATGCAAAATGTAATATGTGCATACAGTGGAATTTAGCCATGCAAGGAAATGAAATACTGATACATGCTACAACATGGATGAACCTGGAAAGTATATTAAATGAAAGAAGCTAGACATCAGACATCACATTTTATATGATTCCATTTGTATAACAGATATAGAACAGGTAAGTCTATAAAAAGAGAAAGAGCACATCTGTGTTTGCCAGGGAAGAGGTAGTTGGGTAATGGGAAGTAACTGTTTAGTGTGTGTATTAGTCCATTCTCATGCTGCTAATGAAGACATACCCGAGACTGGGTTATTTATAAAGGAAAGAGGTTTAATTGACTCAGTTTTTCATGGTTGGCTAGACCTCAGGAAACTTACAATCATGGCAGAAGGGGAAACATACATGCACTTCTTCACGTGGTGGCAGCAAGGAGAAGTACCAAGTAAAATTTTAAAATTTTCAAAGGAAACAAAGAAAGGCATCAAATGTGTGAGTAAGGCATAAGACTGTGGAAACTGATCATGCACAGTGGCTCACACCTGTAATCCCAGCACTTTAGGAAGCCGAGATGGGCTGATCTCCTGAGGTTGGGAGTTCAAGACCAGCCGGACTAACATGGAGAAACCCCATCACTACTAAAAATACAAAAATAGCAAGTCATGGTGGTGCATGCCTGTAATCTCAGCTACTTGGGAGGCTGAGGCAGGAGAATCTCTTGAACCCAGGAGGCAGAGGCTGC
>NC_045452.1:63654141-63809688 GCF_002776525.5 Piliocolobus tephrosceles
AAAAAAAAAAAAAAAAAAAAAAAAAAAAAAAAAAAAAAAAAAAGAAAGAAAGAAAGAAAGAAGAAAAAAAGCCCAGTAATGTAGAAAATACTGTACTTATTTAAGTTAGAAAACTGAAGTTTGGAGTATTTCACCAAATCTACAAATAGTAATTGAGAGAGTCAGTGTTAATATCCTGGTCTATACGACTCAAAGCATGTATTTTCTTATAATATATATATAATCCTTGACCCAGCTGCATTGGTCTGCTTGGGCTGCCATAAGAAAATATAATAGACTGGGTGACTTAAACAACAAAACATTACTTTTTCATTATTCTGGAGACTGGGAAGTCCAAGATCAAGGTGCTGGCTGATTCCATTTTTTATGAGGGCTCTCTTCCTGGCCTGCTGATGGCCCCCTTCTTGCTGCATTTTATACTGGGGATTAGAGTTTCAACATAT
This sequence comes from Piliocolobus tephrosceles, assembly GCF_002776525.5. Classification (NCBI taxonomy): domain Eukaryota; kingdom Metazoa; phylum Chordata; class Mammalia; order Primates; family Cercopithecidae; genus Piliocolobus; species Piliocolobus tephrosceles. The sequence goes on from NC_045452.1 coordinate 63,654,585, forward strand.
GAATTTAGGGAGGACATATTTCAATCCATAGCATCATCCTTCCACATTTTTTAATTTCCTGAAAGTTAGTTATAAACCTGATGATTGAATTCACTCTAATTCTATCATATTTAAATGGAAAATTTGGTACAAATTATTCCTTACTTTCCATACCAAATTCCTTTGCAACCCATGTTTTCCCTGCTGTGTGTCAGGAAGCTAACCCTTACTCAATCTTTTTACTGACAGATTACAGATGGTGTTTTGCCACAAGATGCACTGGCAGGAGTTGACTGAGTTGCAAGGGAGGAAAGCCAGGCTATTTCTTCTCTGCTGTCCTGTAGCTTCAGCACCACATCTTGGGCAGCTGCTACATTTCTCCACATCTACAGCTCCAACTTAGCAGCCCCTCCTCTGTGCTTCCAGTTCTCACTGGATTCTGTTAACATTATTTCTTCTCATTGTCCCTTCAGCTCAAGAGGTGGTGGTAATGCTGCTAGTCCCTGGGTAAATTATTTATTTGTTCCTAAAACTCTGCCTACACATTTTTAGAGTCCTACCATTAATATATCTTCACTTAAACCATATTAAGGGTGAATCCCATTTCTTACTGGGACCCAGGACCTAACAGACCTTGCTGACATATTGCATTTAAATTAAATCTCAGATTTATGGTACTTACATGCCATTCTACATTTGTATTTCAGAAAATATATATGTACATAGGCATCCATTCATTTAGGGAGAGAAAAATGAAAGGATAAAGTAAGATGTCAGAAGGAGTGAAAGGGGCCTTGCAAAACTACATAAAGAAATTCTCCCTTATGCCTTGAGAGAAACCTCACATTGCCAAAGGGTCTCTGGCAAAGAAGCCATACAGAAAAAAATGCCCCTTTGTCTCCTTATGCATAAATTGAACATCATTACCCAAGTACTATCCATTCCTTTAATGGAAAGGTTATAAGAGGGGATTGTTCTTTTTCTTTAAGATTTTTTTTTTCATTTTTTTCCTTTTGGAGTGAGAATAATTAGACATTTTCAATACTTTAGTTTAAAATAGGTCATTTCCCTTTCACATTGTCAGAAAAGTCTTACTTCCCTAAATTGGGTGATTGGGTGTATTTAGGGAGTTCCTCTATGCAGTGTAGCTGAGTTTCAAAATCAGTGTCCTTCTCGGTGTTTGAAATGTATGGTGGAAATCTTTGGGGATTGCTTTGTAAATGCAGAGCGAGGTCAGGTGAAGCCCAAAGGCAGTAGGCCAGAGTGGGCCCCGGGAATACTTCCAGCAGAAAAGCAATTCAAATGGACAATGAGCAGGTGCAGGCAGGTTCCGATGCTACGATAGAAAGGTCAAGAAAGGGGATCTGAAGAGAGGAGAAACAGGACAGAGAAAGACCTTTTCTATGGTGGTAGGCCATGTAGCTGGCTCTAACAATCTGAGAGAAAGTCTTTTTTCACATACTAGACAAATTCACCAAGAGTATAGGAAGGTGCCTAAGGAAGAACGGCTCGGGACTTCTGCTAATTCATTGAAAATACATTTATGCATTCATGTAATATAGGTAGATAATATCCTTAAATTCTCCAGTGGTATTTTAGGTGTCCCAACAACGTGTGCCACTGTGAAAGGCCAAAGTCAGAGAGAACAGTGAGTCAGGGCGGGAGGAAATTGTTTTTCACTGAGATAAGTTTTTTGTCTCCTGGGTCTTTAAGGGGGTGATTACTGAAAAGCAAAGCCAAATTTAATAGCAGGGACTTCCAGGGTAGAGTGTTCCAACCCTGGCTTGTTCTCTATTAAACACCCTGAAAATTAAAAGCATGACTTTGCCACTTGGTATTGCCAATGCCCAGAACAAATGTCATCCTGTAATAGGTAAACAGAGGGTGCTTGCTGACTGATTGCAAAAACACTCACATGTCTGACTCCTTCGGTCCTCATACTCCTGGATGCACCTTAGCAGTCATGGACACAAGGAGACTGGGCCTTGCCTGGACCACCCACCTGGCTTGGGCCGTGCCAGCCGCTCTGCTCCGGTGTGTGGTTGCTCAAGTTTAGCTACAAGGCCATATAAGAGTCCTTCCAGGAGGAGGATGGGGCGAACTTTCCAGCTAGGGTTTGACCCAAGGAAAGATTTCAAAACTTGCCCCTGCGATGCTTTAACAGCATTAAAGTCAAATGGAGGCTTTTCATACAGTGAAATCCACAGTAGCTCTCTGTGGTATGTAGGGCTACCAGCCAGATAGACCTGAAAGCAAGCGCTTGCCTTGCTCTCTCTCTGCCACAGAACGATGAGACAGGGATAACAAAGGAAAATACCAGGGAATGTCAAGTCAAACAAATCGTAGCTCTTCTCTGGCGCCTTCTTTGACCTTGTTCTGAGGTAAGTCACACCAGCAGGAGGGGCATTCAGGATAAGCATGTTTGTCATTTGAGGCTTCTATCTGCTCCAAAGGGAACTCTAAATCTTCCTTATGAAGGCACTGACATTTAGTTTGGCACATTTTCAGATACTAGAAAAAGAACCATGACTTGACAAAAAAATAAGTTTAGTTAGTATAAAGCAGAAGAGGCAATTATTTCAAGCCATTTAGAGAATAATTTGAACATAAATGTGGAAATATATAAGTTTTTAGGTACTGGGATTTCTTTTTTTTTTTCCTGTCAGTGAACACCAAAGGAAGATTATTACAAGTTTTTCAAGTCTTCTAAAATTGAGTAAGTTTTCTTTCTTTTTTTTCCTTTGCAGTATTCAGGGATTTTGTTTGTTTGTTTATTGCCACATATGGTTTCTGTTTCAAGGTCTAAGAGCATCATATCAAGCTTTATCACATCTGAAGCTGAAGGGAGTAGTTCTTGCAGACAATCTGTAGCATCCATTTAAAAATAGATAGAAGTCTTCAATTTGGCACGTGTTTATCTGATGAACCTTACTGTATATGTTCCACGTTTTAGTTCAATCTCATCTGAGGGAGCAGACCTATCTGACCTATCTGTTGATTTGATGGGGGCTTTATACTCTTTTATGTGACAAAATAACTCAGAGATTCTCACAACTTAAGTGTAAGGGATCCAGAAAGGCTGAGGAGATACAAAACATTTTCCAAAATAGATGTGCAGCTTGTACTTGTTGATATACTTGCTGAGTATTTTGCTTTCTTCTTCATTTTCAAAGGGACACCTAATTCTACGTTCCCACCCTTTTCTTTCTTCTCCAACTTGTACATTCTGTAACTTCTATTGTCTTGACATTTTGAGGCAATGTTCCGTCCCTCCAAGTCTTTGATGTCATTTTACTCAGAAAAGCTAACTCATGAATGAAATCAGAAGAGGAAAGTTCATTTTTGTAATTCCAGCAATGAGATATCTTCAACATTCATTACCACCCAAGTATCAGTTATTTGAAAGCAGATTTTAAAAAAAAGGCCTGGTGTCAGAAACATTAGTACGTCATGCCCAAATCATATGGAGTCTCTTGAACTCAAAGGGGAAAAAAAGGCAGCCTGCTTTTAGATCTTCTGCTTTCCTTATTAACTTTGACCTTAGTTGTTTCTCAATCAGCTGCTTACACATCCATTTTATACACTAGAGGTGTAGAAAATTTCATAAGAAAAGCAACCAGCATAAAAATGACTTTTTAAAGAAAGTTCAGTAACCTCCATATAGATCGAGTATGACATGTTCAAGTCACTGACTTCATTTATTAAATGCACTTCCTTGATGTGTTAAATAACTCTTTCTCCTAAGTGCAAAGGCTTTGTGTGGCTCCTCCTGTCCCCTCTCTTCCCATCTCCATGATTTATGATGTTATCCTGACAGGCTTCATATGTCTAGGGCCCATTAGGTAGGAAGGTAGTTTTGCCTCTGGGTGAGTCCTGCAGTCATCCCGGGGTGAGTATTACTGTTTGGCAGTCTCCCTGTAAGTTTATGGAGGAACAACAAAAAAGAGAATCTCCTGGAATAGAGGTTTTAGGGAGAGATGGCCCCTGCTTGTGAAATAAGCTTTAGAGTTTTGTTTCTGTGTAAACTTTTTTTTTTTTTTTTTTTGAGATGGAGTTTTACTCTTGTTGCCCAGGCTGGAGTGCAGTGGCGTAATCTCGGCTCACTGCAACGTCTGCCTCCTGAGTTCAAGCAATTCTCCTGCCTCTGCCTCCTGAGTAGCTGGGATTACAGGCACCCGCCACCACGCCCAGCTAATTTTTTTGTGTGTTTTTAGTAGAGACGGGGTTTCATCATGTTGGGCAGGCTGCTCTCAAACTCCTGATCTCAGGTGATCCACCTGCCTCGACCTCCCAAAGTGCAAGGAATCCAGGTGTGAGCCACCACACCCAGCCAACTTTTGTTATTATTATTATTTTTATTGTATAAATCCACAATGTTCTCTTTTAAAAGAGAATGTTGAACTGGGGAAAAGACATTAAGAAACTGGCTCAACTGTCTGAAAAAGATTTGGGAAAAACGTGGAGCTGCCTAAGTTGTAAATTGGGGCCACTTGTGAGAACCCTGAGGACTGAAAAGTACATCTTGAATTAAAATATGGTCTTGTGCCTGTGAATCAGTAAAGGATGTTTATAGATGTGAAATGTTCTAATGTTGTCTGGAAACAGCTGCTGATCTTGGATGAGTATCAGGTGTGTGTGTATAAAATAGACCTCCACACACACAGAACACTGAAGCTGCTAGGGTGGATCAACTGTAAGTTAAGTATCTGAATAATTCAAGGTGACTATCTTTTCTAAACTTCTTTCCTGTAGAGTTTGATGTCTGAGAATACTTGGGAGCACTACCACCACTTCTCTGAGAATTGTTACTTTTAGGGCTGATATTTAAGATGGAAATACTCAGATAGATAAAGATTTAGTCTGCAAGTATTTTGCATGAATTCCTTTAAAATGGGGTTGCAAATTTTTCAGTCTTTTCTCTTTCCTTTGGTTGAATTTTATTACTAGATCAAGAGCTGCCAACAGCTAGGCCCAGTGAAATGTGGAAATCACTCATGTCTTCCTACCTTATAATAAGGTGAGGTTTCTGAATACCTTTTAGTTGAAGGAATAATAACAGTTCTTAAAACATAAAAATACTAGTTACTGATTGTTACCTGTCCCACGGCCTAGTTGCTAACACATTGTCATGATGAAAGAGCTCAGATCAAATCTAAATTTTGTGTTAGAAGTCCATTGCTGTATTAATCATCTGAAACAAAAATGTCACAGTTATGATTCTTTGGAAACTGCTGCACTTAACTTCCAAACTGTTGCTTTTTAAAAGGCTAATTCGGGGTTGGGTACATTAATGTCAATGTCCTATAAAACTGCCAGCTAAAAAAATGTCAGCAGAGACATTTTTTCTAGCCAATGTCAGCACAAAAGGCTGCCTCAGTTGTTTCATCTCCAAACAGCTGCATGCTTTCATTGACATTTGGTGACCTTTCTTTGTGCACCCGGCCTAACCTCTTAGGTTATTTCCTGGCCTCCCTTCTGTGACCTTTGACCAAGGCCAACCTTTAGCTGGAGAATGTGACATTTTGTTCTCCTCTGGCTGACATGTGATGCTCTCATTATTCAAAGGTATGTGAAAATAATGACCCCAAGTGACCTTTGAGTTTCCTTTCATTTATTGGTTGTTTTTGGTGCTTGTTCAGCATGTACTCGCCTAGGTGAAGGGGGGTGAAAGTGAGGATTGGGGTAGCCTTAGACGGCCCATATCTCATTTTATTTCATTTCTAATCTCTTTCCTTCCAGACATGCTACTTTACTGTTTATGACTAAACCTGATTGTTTTCTGTATACTGATCAAGGGACAAATTTGACCTGTGAAAAATGGGTCTTTTCGAAATTTAAGAAATTTGGTTTAGTGAGTGAAGCTGGTTATTTGTTTCTACCTTCTTTCTACCACAGACATGTCTGCATTTCTGAATATTATTTTCCATCTGGTAATGGTAACTCTTTTATATTTGAAAAATGAATAACATATAGAATGGTTGTAATATGTGACAAAATAACTAAAAAGTTTGTCATTCATGTTTTATTTATATAATTCAGTTGGATATTTGAAAGAGTTCCTGTCTAAAAAATAATTTGCATGTTTTATCACATATTTATAATAAACTTGGTTATACTTATAGATTTAATGCTACATTAATTCAAATATGTATGTGTATTAATATGGAAATGTGTACAGTGGGTACTAACTATGAGGAAGGAAAATTAAATTTAAGCACTGATAAAATAATTGTCACAAATTGCATAAGTTAGATTTGGCATTTCAGAAACAAATTAGAGGACATTTATCCATAAGAATTTAGAGATATTTAAAATTATATTTCTCTCAAAGTATTTCACTAATTTGTGACATCTGAGACAAAGCATATTTCCATTTAAAAAAATAATAAAGCAAGGAATTATCATGCTGTTTATATAACATATATCTGCATGTATTTTGCTCCTGTCAATTCTCTTCTCTAAGGTATTTACCTCTAGAATAGATCCAGCTGCTGTGGAAAATTGAGGATAAAAGTTTAGATTGCTTGGCCAAAATGTAAGCATGGTCATTAACTCTGGGATTTTGTAACTTTCCAAGGCAAGCTGTTTAGGTGCTGATGATGAGTGACTAGAGAATTATTATAAGTACAGTAACAATTACAGTCTTCAGCAAAACACAGGGCCCTCTATCTGGACACATTCAGATAAAGAAAAGGCCATCATTCCTGAATTACGGTATCCTCTAATTTAATATCCAAATGCTAGAAGAAAAACTATAATTACACCATTTTACCAAACTGTTATTTATTTTTTAGTACAGTAAAAAATAAGACCTTTAATCCCATGGCACATTTTCTACTTATGATTCATTCAGTCCAGTGGTTAAGACTGATTTAAGAAACTTTGACACAGTGTATTACTTCCCTACAAAAGACCTAACATAAAACTATCCCTTCTCATTTCTGAATTCATGTGATTAATTTCAAGAAGGACACAAGAGAGGTAGGTGCTTTAAGAAACAGATTGTCTCAAGCCTGAGGAATACCTGACAATCTACCATCTCTGATGCAGGGTGCCATTTTTCTGGAGAAAGCATGCTTTTATTTCTAATTTGCAAAAGGGTGGCATATGGGGTTTGCATTCAACGAATATCTGATAGTTACTTTATAGAGAGAAATCTACTAGACACATGGAGATAATATGAATCAGACATGGGTCTAGCCTTCAAGAAAGATGTAATCTGGTAGAAGAAAAAATCTTTATAACACACTGAAACTTCTAAGTACCACAAGAAAAACGTTCCTATAGTTCCATAAATAATAAAGAACTCCAACTTAAATCAATGTGTTTTACCTATTTTTATAGCTCTGTTTAAAGCATTCTAAAATTCCATTCATAGATAAGTTTTTGAGGTATCCGTAAAATTCATTTCTTATGTCATTGTCCTTGTGGCTAATTAGTGTATATTGCTTTATCATCTACCAATCATCCAAGCAAACTTTACAAATAATTAGATTTAGGCCCATTAACTACTCTAGGATGAAAGTTGAAGCTAATGTCAAAGCCGAATTTCATATTCCTCAAAAAACAACAATACATTTAAACTCCAAGATATGGGTTTTGTTTTTGGTTTTTGTTTTTTGTTTGTTTTTTTGTTTTGTTTTTTTGCTGCAAAACCAACTGGAGACATAATAATTAGAGTATGAGATTAAACTCATTTAACCAATGTAACCAAGAACACAAAGAAAAAAAAAGTAGGGTACTTACGGAATGGCTACATGTGTACTCACAAGTTTTACCAGTAAACACATTCTGCATGAACATTTGCTTCATACAAACTTTTCTTCTCTGCCTAATACTGAAAATTTATTCTTTTATTGTTTTTTCTTTTTGTAACCAATGATGGGCTTCAGAGACTTAGAAGGAAACCTCAAAAATGTCTCTGAAATGTTTCTTGTGATTCGCTGTGTGCAGACGGGATCTCTCAGAGTTGTAATGGCTACTTTGTTTCCATTCAAATAGGTTTAATCCAATAAAGGAGGAAGTTTAAAATATTTCATGGGTCCTGTACTGAACTGAAGGGAGGGTATTGCACTAATTAATAAACAGACATGTATGCAGAGTAGATGTGCTGCCAGGGTAAAAATAGTCAATGAAAGGAAGCTTTAACAGGAAAACAACAAAAGCAAATAATTATTCAATATTTTAATAACTACATACATTACATTGTAGGGAATATCTTCATTCTGTTATTTTGTAGGCTTTTAAAAATAAATTATTAGCTTTAAAATGTTTGAAGTTTCCAATTTGGAAATCCGTGGTGCATTTTTATCTCCTTTATTCATTTATTTATTTATTTTTAGAAGCAACATTAGAAACTTGTTTTTGTGCTTAGCTCACTTTGTTCTCTGTAAAAATTCTAACTTGTTGGGCATTTAATCACTATTAAAGACAAATGTTTTCGCTTGCTCAAAAAAAATTTCACTTAATAATGAACTATGACTTGCCACATAAATGTCACCCTTCATGGACAAAGTGCTTTAAAGTGATAACGGGTAACCAAGTTATAAATGTTTAAAAATCATGTCTGGCAGGAGGCATAAGTTTCCCTCTCCAAATCCCAATAACCTAAAATTGAAGGGAGCCAAGGCCTGTTTCCTGCTTTGTGATACTGCCTTATTGTCATTTAGTTGTCTTTAACCACAAATGCCCCATGCTCCATGTGGTAGATTCCTAAACAGTCATAAATCTACCTCTTGACCAAGTATGGTTTTTCAGCATGTGTTTTGTTAAGCAACAGAAATGTGCACACAAGAACAGTAGGAAAGAATTACTCATATCTGGGTTTCCCTAACGGAATCCCCAGGTCTTTTGATACTTAAGACTCCAAACATGGCCACGGTTTCTAGATTAGTATAAATTCCAAAAGTAGCACACCAAACTCTGAGCAGAAAAGATGTAGAAAAATTCAGTTTTGTGTAGTTTTTTAAAAGTGAATGTTTCATGAGTTGTCTGATTATATATGACAAAGTAAATTTCTCTATGGTTCTTTATATAACTACAACTTTGTCTCCTTTTCTCCTCCAGAATGAGACATATTGTAATTCTGGCTGATTTCACTGAAATTTCCTGTTGCTCCTTGAGAAGGAGTCTAGATATCACCAATACTTTTGTACCATTATTAATTTAAAGGCACATATACTTCTGTTATCTCCTGGAATGAGGATTTATTTTTATTTTTTTAACTTAAATCTAATTAATTGTTAATGACTCTTTGTTTTGGATCCATTAATTCCAGTGTAGACTATTATTTAACTTTGGGGTGACAGAAGAAATGATTTATAATGGAAGCTGAGAGGAACAAATAGATTAATTTTCTAGACCATTTCTAGTCAAAACGACAGTCTCAGAAGCTATCAAAATTCACTGTATTTTTTAATAGATCTCTTTATTTTAAAATGAGTAAGAACATATTTTGAATATCAGACTTTTGTCCTCTCATATCCAACTGATTACTTATTTTATTGATATGAGTGAGCATGTATTCCCTTAAGAGTGAATTTTGAAATATTATTTTTAAAATTAACAGTAAAATTATTTTGATACTATACTGGAGGTTTTTGTTCCCAAAGATCAATAAATGACTCTGTAGGACATAATAACTCAGTGTGTATTCTGAAATGAAATTGAAATACCTTCCATATACATAAAATCTGCAAAGGAATTTATTTCAGTAGGATAATAGTTAATTTATAGTGTTAAGTTCAAAAAGGCAGAAGAAGATAACAACCCAATTTAGGTAAAGATGTAGCACATATAAGCTGGAGGAAAATAAATGTCAAATAGAAAACCATATCTGAAATTCAGATCATATTTAGATGCACAAAAAACTGTTAAGAGCAGTAGGGGGTGATTGTATTCCAATTAAATTTCCTTTACTCGCATCAACCAGTCTTGGTTTGAAAGTCAATCATATGATTTACTGGGCTCTTGAAACAGTAGAAAGGGGGCAGCCCATGAAAGGGAGAGGGAACTGATAACATTTCTAAGAAGGCCATGAATTACAAAGTTTGGGCTTAGGGTGGAGTTGGGGTAGGTTAAAAGAAAGTCATTAAAAAAACAAAAAACAAAACAAAACAAAAAAATTGTTCTTTTTTTGTAAGTGATATCATTCACCGGCGATTTTTTTCTTTTCTGAAAAAAGGGAAAAGCCAGATAAAATATTCTAAGTTTTATGCAATCCTTCAAGAGACTATAACCAGAAATTAGAGCTTTCCTAAGGCTTGGAGCTGTTTGTCAGGGATTTCCTGTGAACAGGATCAGGGTGGGCGCAACAGGGCATGCATTTATTGCGGTCCAGCACAAATGTCAATATATATTTTTTGGTTATGGGAAACTCAAAGAAGTTGTCTGCATCAAACTGCCTCTGGGTTTAATTTTGAGGAAATAGTACTGTTACTAGCTAGGTGAACTTGGAGAAGTAAGAAAGCATCACAAACGTGTGCCTGGAAAAGAAGTAGGTTTTGCTGTGTGCTTTTTTTCAAAACCCAAAGGGCAACACATAATCTGAAGAAGATTATAAACTGGAGACTTGGGGACAGGTCTAATGAGTTATTTATTGTTCCCAAAGGCCCTTGACACGTATACGGGATTGGACTACTACCAGCTTTATAAAACCACGGTAGCTTATAGTTGACTCTGTAAATATTGAAAAGCGCACAGCAGACTCATATGTCCACAGATTCTTGGGAAATTTTGGGTTGCTGTGGTGTCTTTAATTTCCTCTTCAATATCATGACTAACAAAAGTCATATAAATTGTTTTGACAGACATTTCAGATACTAGGAATCTTTTATTGTAAACTCTTCTATAAATTTCTTTGGAGTTTCTTGTACTCAGGAAAATCACAAAAAAGAAGACGACTAAATATCTTTATTATAGTGGCATTGTCACAGTCTTAGGTGACTTCCAATGTATTTGTTTATGCAATAATATTTTTTGATATTTTAAAAGTATTGGTCTTAAAAATATTTCTATCATATTGGAGCATAAGATGACATTAGGGACAGAGATAGTTATAAAGAAATCACTAGGAGTTATGCTGTAAATATGTATATAAGATCTTTTCATAATGCAGATTACATAAATTTGAATTGACTTATAAGAATATTGATTATTGATCTGTTAAACTATTAGAGCCATTAGGGCCTTTTGTGTAAACAACTATTTTTAAAATGCATGTAGCTTCATAATAAAAATTCTGATGAAAAATACTTATGGTTTTTTGCATGCTGAATAGCCACTTTTCAACATTAAATGTCTTGGCCAAAAATGCATTTTAAAATTAAGAATCATTTAAGTTGTACAACCACCAAAAAAAAAAAAAAAAAGTCCTCCTGGAATTACTCAGCATGCGCCTTAGCACTATATTACTTTAAAATGGTCAACACACCTGTTTTAAATCCCTGTAAACGGCCGTGCACGGTGGCTCATGCCTGTAATCCCAGCACTTTGGGAGGCCAAGACAGGCAGATCACGAGGTCAGGAGATTGAGACCATCCTGGTCAACACCATGAAACCCCGTCTCTACTAAAAATACAAAAAATGTTAGCCAGGCACGGTGGCAGATGCCTGTAGTCCCAGCTACTAGGGAGGCTAAGGCAGGGGAATGGCCTGAACCTGGGAGGCAGAGCTTGCAGTGAGCTGAGATTGCGCCACTGCACTCCAGCCTGGGTGACTGAGCGAGACTCTGTCTCAAAAAAAAAAAAAAATTCTTGTCAACATGTCTTACATATTTTTAAAGCCATTTTATGTTTTACTGATTACAGTATATACTCTGCCAAAAAATACCTATATATACTTTTTATTGTAGTACTAATTCCTATTTTTGAACATTTAGAATTCTCAAGAAGCCCTATATAATGATAGCTGTATTCATAAAAACACATCATAGAAATATATCATCACTGAAATGAAATGTGTTTAGTCTATGGATGAAAATTGAGCCTCCTTGTTTGTAGCTCTTTGTGACACCTCATCTTGGTGTGACAGAGAAAACTAGAAAATGAACTTCCATTTACAAAATTTTCAATAAGGTCTATTAATGAATTAATGACATATCTTTTCCTAGACTGTAAGCTCCTTGAGGACAGGAACTACAGCTTATTTATTTTTAAGTACCAGCAATATTCTGCTTGATAAATTGGTGGTGAATGCATGTATATAAAAGGAAGAAAATCGTTTTTCTATCCAAAGGAAAGGATTTTAGGTGTCAGAAAGAAAGTAAAAGTGATTATATATACACATTCAATGCCACATTCTTTCAACTTTTATACATTAGAAAAGTTTGGAGATTCCCTTTTTTTTTAAGCTTGATTCTTTTGAGCTAGTCAACAGAAAATGAAACCCCAATGTATGGCACTTTTTCATGCTGAGCACTTTGTATTAAAGGAAGTTGGAAGGACTTAGAAGCTGCCCCAGAATTGAAGTTTCTCTGGCTCTCCCTTAGTTTCTCCCGCCCTGCCTCAGTTTCTCCCTGCAAGCACAGGCAGGAGTTCTCTCTGAAGTTTTCTTATCTGACTGTGGGAAGTTCTTCCAAGAAACACAATTGCCTTCCCCTCACTAACCAGGGAATGTTAATCATGTGAAAAGAAACTAAGACCATGACCACACCCACCCAAACAGGCTTTTTATCTATTCCTATGAGGACTGTTACTCGAGAGACTTTATCTCCATAATAAGACAACCTTTGTTCACAATGCAGTGCTGCCCCTTACCCTTCTGTAAATTGTAACCATGTACCCCAGAGCCCAGAGGAAAATTATCCCAGGCTGTTGTCTGTTCTTCAGACTCATTAATCTCCTCTAAAAATCATTTTCTCTTCTATTACAATTGCCTATATCTACCACTTTCCTCTTTCCTATAAAGAGGGCATTTAATCTTCAACCTTCTAGCCCTTGAGTTTTATACCTTATGTGACTCCCATGCACTTATAAATTTTTAATTTGTTTAACTTTTCTCCCGTTAATCTTTCTATTGACAATTTATTTTGGCAGATTCAATTATCGAACTTGCAGAGGAAAAGTTTGAACTTCCCTCCAATTTTCTCCCTCTCTACCAATTTGCTGCTTTTCATCTTTCAGTGTAAAGGAAATAGCTCTCTCCTTTTATTGTTTACCTTATTTGGCACAAAGTACATAGATAATTTTTACGATTAACATTACTTGGGCATTGAAAGGGAAATTGTTTCTCTAAACCTTTTGCCTCACTTGATTTGAGCACTGTGTTAATGAGAACAGAGCAATGCATTTTTGCTCTATAGCCACTCTTTGGCCTCTTAACCTTTTTCAGTGTTTTCAGTGAGAGGTCAGGAGAGAATAGAAGAATCTAGCGCCACTGATAAAGCAAGTCACTGTGTAGCCCTACTCTCAGCATTTCATATACATTACTGTTTTACAGGGAAAAGAGTATGATAATAATTTCTTGCAGTTCAGTCCTGAGCACTGCAGTACTACTATTATGGGATGCATAATGTCAGATTTGGCCTTTGAGGTGTACCACCTCTCCATCCTGGTTTCCGTTCAATAAATGTTGATGAATATACAGAATGTTAAGGGTGGGGAATTACTATTATAAAATAATCCTAAATCATTACAAATATATCCATATAGGACAATTTCAACAAGCCAATACCCCAAGTTTCAACATGTTTTTAATGTCAGGTGAACTCCAAAAGATGCTTACCTTTCTTTGAAGTCAAGATAAATACCTGATATTTTGTAAATGTTTGCACTGGTATGAGAGTCTTGCTAGAATTTAAACCAGCCCTGGGCCCCCAGCTGGAACAAACATGGGGGTAAGAAGCATGGCTGAGGCAAGCTTGCTCACCACCAATTCTTCTCAGGTCACTGAGCTCCATAATTACTGAAGAATCAACATTCAGTGCCAATTGTCAGGGCCTCTCTTGAGATTCCTTGGCCATGTGCTATTTTAATGCCATTTCTCTTTGCCACCTGCTTTACATACAACCTGCTTTTGTTGTTGTTGCTGTTGCTTTTGTTGTTGTTGTTGTCTTTATCAGAGCATCATTTTGTTTCACATGATTGCACGCTATAAATAATTTTAAACCTATAAGTATCTGAAATATATTAGATGCTTAATAGAAAACGGGATCTATAACACTAGAAAGAATATCACTGAGTAAGAGCCCAATAGATAGGAATTGCCCTTTAAAAAAGGAATCTAATAGACAAACACAAAGCATTGCTGCACAGTAGCCCAAAGTAATTTCTTAGCCCAGTGGACTTCAGTAAGACAAACAAATCTCAAAAATCATATCCAAGAGGCCATATGTGTTAGGGACTGGAATCTTAAAGGTAAATCTCGTTTTCACTCAGTAGGCCCTACTGGTACAGCTAGACCAGGGTTAGACTGGTACAGCTAGACCAAGTCTCACTGAAGTTGGACTTCAGTGAGATTGTCCAGAACCCAGGCAGTCCCACTTCTTGAATGTTTCAAATTATCAGCAGGTCTAGAAGGATTTTTGAAATAAGTGCTTGCCTGTTGTTAAATAATATTATAGTAAATACTCATTCGCTTTTTCTCCCTAAAATTTCACAGCCACACTGGGAAATAAGCAAGCAGGATTCATTATCCCCACCTGAGCTGTGAAGAAATAAGATTTAGAGAGATTAGAGAGATCTTGTGTTTGTGTTTTTCCCACACTAGTAAACCATTATTCCTGTCTACACATGTATAGCAATGAGTTCACTCCCAGCATTAGAGCTCTATTCTGTTTACAAGTGAAGCCCAAATAACTCTTCGGAGGCAGAGGCACTATTTTGCACTTTAAAAACACACACCCTGTCTGTGCTGGCAAAGTCCTTCCACTTCTCTGCATGCTTGGGTGAGAAGAGGCAAAAGGGAAGAACTCAGAGAAGGAGACTGTGTTCTGTCCTCACCAGTTGGAGGGCTCTGTGTAGGCCACTTCACTTCTTGGAACTTTGGTCTTCTCATCTGTAAAGTGAGGAGATTGCTGATACGGTTTGGATGTTTGTCCCCTCCAAATCTCATGTAGAAATGTGATCCCCAATGTTAGAGGTGGGGCCTAGTGGGAGGTATTTGGATCATGGAGGTGGATCCCTCATGAATGGCTTGCTGCCCTCCCCACAGCAATGAGTGAGTTCTCACTCTATTACTTTACTCAAGAGCTGATTATTTAAAGCAGCCTGGCACCTCCTCCTCTCTCTTGCTGGATGACATACCTGCTCCCTCTTCATCTTCTGCCATGAGTAAAAGCTTCCTGGGGCTTCACCAGAAGCCAAGTTAATGCTGGTGCCATGCATATATTGCCTGCAGAACCATGAGCTAAATAAACCTCTTTTTTTCATAAATTAACCAGTCTCAGGTATTCCCTTATAGCAACACAAAACACACTGATGTAGTGGCCCCACACTAAGGAGTGGCATTGGTTGATGTCCCCACACACCCAAATGCACCATGCTCTTTGGCTGCTGTACCTAATGCCTTCTTGTTCCTTTAAAAACTTTCTTCTGGGAAAGAAAGGAAGCTGTTTCACCCAGAAATTTATAGTGGGTACCAGCTTAAAGGGTTACTCCTCAGAAATGTTTGCATTAAAATTAATATCTGGAAGGTGATATTTTAGTAGCCATCATCAATATGCGTATGGTAAGGAAGAACATTTTTGTGGAGTAACATGGGAGGTGTGTTGGTCACCTAGATGTACCACTCAGATCCTCCTGTAGGGAGAGATGTGGTGCCCAGCTTTAGGGCATATGGTCAACAGACAGCCTCCAACCAGTGTCCCCTCGAGGGGTGGCCCTAGCTACAGAGTGTAGCTTACCTTTCCCAAGGTCCCACCCACTCCAGGGCACCTACATCCAGTGAAAAGCAAAAGTGTGTGCAAGGGAACAATAAGACCCTGCTTCATGGGGAAACCTGACAGGTAATTCCCTCTTCAGAGCTCCCTTTTGGGATATCTAGGACTTTGGTTCACCTTTAATATTGTAGGTCAGTTTCTATTCTACCTACCAATAACGGAAGCCCAGGTGGTACTGGGGGAAGGGGGAACTGGCAAGAGGTGCTGTAGAGAAAGACAAGGCATCTCATTGTCTATTTTCAAAAACTTCATTTAATGCAGAAGAATGGGGAAACACATGTTCAAAGGACCACAGTAAGAAACAGAAAAAGCAGGAAAACAAGAAATCATGGATGTTTTCTCAGGAAAGTACCTAATTATGGAGGTCCCAAGAGACAATGATGTCGTAATGGCTGAGATTCTTCCTGGAGGACTTTGAGAAGTGTCAAGCTCAGAATAGTATCTGGCTCACTTCCTGTCCTCTCGTTTCTGTTTAGGACTCTCTTGAGGAAGGTGCTCAGTTCCACTGAATGAAGTAGTACATTTATGGCTAAAGTCTTGACTTCAAAATGACTCCCAGATTTCAGTTTTTCTGTAGATCCTTTCAGGAAACTGCAGGCTGTGCTTGACTTTCTGCCACCATACACACAACTATCACACCAAAAACATGTAATTTACATCAGGCCAAAGTTAATAACAGGATAATTTGATTTCTTAGCTTTTTACAGAGGACATCATGCTATCTGTTCTTGTTTAAGAGCCACAGAACATGAAATGGTACAGTAAAAGGAGTGGTTGATGTCAGTGGCTAAGCCCTGGATGGCCCACAGAAAGGTCAGTTCTTGGTGTCAAAAGTCACAGAGATGCCACATGGCCTCTTAATGAATGTAGGGTGGAATAGTACCCTTAAGAAATACTGGCCATCAGAACAAAGGGAGTTTACTATTGTGCAAATTATTACTGTTTAAGGGATGACGCAGTTTTGGTGATTATACTAGTATCACCCAAAACTGGAACTTTTGAGTTTGCTCCAGATTTTGATAAATTGATTCTACTGAAAAGGGCTAAAATCTCTATGTCAGCGTTCAGTGTCTTAACACATTATCTTCTTATCTACAGGCAGCTTAAACCGGTATCTTAAGTGAAGGGCTGGAAGCCAGGAATTTTGAGACTGGGTATAGCCTAGCAGAAAAAGCATGGGTAATGGGGCACTATTTAAAATCTCTGTTTGAAAGATGTGAAAATCTTGATTTTGAAAATCTTGAATCTCTCTTTGCCAGCTAACCAGCTCTGAACTTGGAGCCACTTCTAAGATCCTTCTGAGCCCCTTTCTGAATCTGCAAAAGAGGCACAATCATTCTTGCTTTGCAGAATTATTGTGAAGTTTACATTAGATCCTATATACTATGCACAGGATGTGTGAGGCTTACAAAAAGTCTTTTCTTACAGCTTCTTGGTGAGGTAGGATGAGTTCATATTGCACAAGAGTTCATTTTCTGAATCTAACTTACTCTTCTTATGAGAAATTAATAATTAAATGATTGTGACATTTTTATCATTACGACATAGCAGAAAAATACTTAACAATTGAAGTAAAATGGCATTCATCATCGATCTCATTTTGAGAGGGTAGACTCACAAATAGAACTTCTTCTCTTGCTTATGATATTCATATAGCTGTATTCATATCTTTAAGAATCATGAGTTATCTTTTATATTTATGTATATATTTCATGCTTTATTCTTTCAAATATAAATACGGTTAATATGCAATCTTCTTTTGCCTTTGAATTTCACTTCCAAAGATATGTTTCTATTTCCCAATATTTGCCTCTTATCTATAATAAAATTCACCATCCTCTTAAAAATGTGTTGTGTCAATGTGCAACCCCAGTATACTTAAGTCTCTGACACACACCCTCTGAGAAGAGCGGTAAGAGTTGCACAGTGAAGCTATCTTCTTTGTGGCACTCCTTCAGAATATACGTAGACCAAAAGACAACCCTTGTCTCACTTTCATTATGATTTCCCAATAAGCCTCCTGAAAAGCTTCTACAGTTAAACTGACTATGCATAAAACATAATTTATGAACTTGAACAAACACATTTTTAACATTTTGCAGCTGAGATGATATGTCATGTACAGTTTAAAGGGTTATCATCCCCTTTCAAAAATGATCACCCGGTTATAAACCCATTCTCAAGATACTAACTAAGACCAAAATCTTTACTGGCTTTGGAGTTAAACTTGCATTCAAATATTTACCCCACAATAAATTGTTTGTATAAATTTTGGAAAATTGTTTGCCTTTTTTGAGCCTCAGCTTCCTCATCTGTTAAGATTGGGTTAGTAATGATACTACTTCATGATGACATTGTGAGATGATGAGAGAAAGCACATAGGGCACGTAGTAGAGCCTCCACACATAGGAGTTGGTCAATTCACAACTCCAGTTATTACCAGTTTTCTCATCTTTACAACTGGATGATCATACCACTATAATAGGGTTATCATAAGGACAAAATGGCAGGTAATGCATGGTGCTATGAGGATGCACAGGAGAGTACCTCTCCTGAAGAGAAGGCTTTCTAGAGAAATTCTGTCTCATCTGAAACTTGAAAGATGTATAGTGTTAGCCAAGCCAAGAACGTGTCTTAAAAGAAATGATCAAGCTTGCTTAGAATATTCTTTATGGTTTTATCATACCAGTGATGGCATCTCTTGTCATATACATGCATTTAGGTCATAAACTACATTTTATTTAGCATTGAACTTCTCCTGCATCCCCCTGCCTTTATAGGAATAAGCAACAAAAGATAAATTGAACTACACTGAAATTAAAAGCTTTTGTGCTGCAAATGATACTATCAAGAAAGTGAAACGATAACCCATAGAATGGGAAAATATTTGTAACAAGGGCAAAGCTTGAAAACATTAAACTAAGTGAAAGGAACAAATTTCCAAAGATTACATATTGTGTGATTCCATTTCTATGGAAGTTCATAATAGGCATATCTATAGTGACAGAATGTTGATTGGGGTAACTAGGACTGGCAGAGTGGAAGAGGGAAAATCAGATTAACTGTTAATAAATAGGGGATTCTTTGGGGGAGTGATGAAAAGTTCTAAACCTAGATGATGATGATGGTTACAGAACTCTCAGAATTCATTAAAACCATTCAAAGTGGTAAATTTTATGGTATGTAAATTGTTTCAATAAAGAGTATTAGCAAAATGAAAACCATACAGGGGTCTATGCACCATTGTCAGAAGATTATGGAAATTCCAAAGCTCATTGCATTTCTGAGGTATTTATGAAACTACAAGTATTCTGAAAAAATGCATGTATATATGTATTTGAAACATCCCGATGTGGAAAACAAACTACTTTTCAACTTAAGTGAAACTAGATTGAGATAAACTCAAAATAAAGTTAAGTCTGTCCAAGTGATTTGATATCACTACAAAATTATTTGACATTCACTATTTATCAGGTTAAATTTTTGTAGCCTCTCTGAATTGCTCTCTAGGCATGTGGGATTGTGGAACTATTACTCTGGCTAATATTTAAGTATTAAGGAATAATGTCTAGCAGATACAGTAATAGACAGTATCTGATTTATCTGTTTTTGATCTAACTGATAGTAATAGATATACTTTCATTAATATAATAAAATCATTTCACAATTATTTTGATGCACCAGCTAGACACAGAAAATAACTTTGATTTTGTGTCCAGTGCCCATTTGCCCACTTAAACCTGGCCTGCAAACTTGTCTTTTCCTACTGCTTGGATTAAATATCAAGAATTCACACAATAAAAATTCATGAAGTCACTCTGAGTTACAAATAAGATCTCATTTTATCAACTGAAATATCTAGTACATAGTCATAATCAGAACTCCAGACTCATGCCTATTTAGTTCTCCTCTTCTCTGACAGCTTAATTCTGCATTATGTCTGAAAGCCCATAGCAAGAAGGGAATGGGCAGATATGACCCCCTTCTTGACTACTCACTGACTATGCTTTCTGATCCTTCCAGGGTAAGGCTCAGGAGGGCATGAATCAGAGACCCAAAACAGGGACTTTGAGATTACTTAGCCAAGGGGTTAAGAGAAGACTGAAATTCTGCTCCCACTCTGCTCACCAACTCATGTGTCCTGGCATATGGCATTGTGTCCACCAGGAAGAAGTGGTACCATTCAAATCTTCACACGCCCATCATCTGTTCACAACTCTTTTGCCTGTGGGGTGGGGCTGCATCTACTTCAAGAATGTATCATTTAGCTTTAAAAAAAAAAAATTGCACTATTTTAACATCATAAAGATAGAGCTGTCCTATACCATTACCCAGCTTAAAAAATTGCCAAATCTTAGAGATGTCTTTTCATTTCAAATGAAGCTGTAGGGGAGATGGGAATTTTTCCCTCCCCCTCTGAAGTTTCAAGTCTGCTAAAATAAACTGACAATGGATTTATAAGAGGAAAAGCACGCAAATTTATTAACATGTAAGTGTTTATGGGAACCATACAAAATATGAAACTCAAAAAAGGGCAAAGTGGTTGAAACTTAAATACTCTCTTCATAGGGAAGAGAGAAATGAGAAATGTAGGTAATTTTAAGAGGTAGTGACTTTCAGGGAGATTGAATGAGTCCAAAGAACAGCCAGTGTCCTAGAACAAAGTTTCTCTGATCTCTGAAGGATGTTCCAACAAATCGTAGCAAGGTGAGGGACAGAACTCTACAGTGAGCAAAGGTCGTCTTCTTACGTAGGTAAAATCTCCCAGGTAATTTCTGAGAGCTAGTCTCAGAAGAATAGAGGAACAGTGTCTGGGCATGGTGACAGCATTTAGTCTTTTCTCTGTGCTTAATCTTCTTTGGTTATTTGATGAGATTCCTAGGGAGGGGGTTTTAAGATAATTGGGTTTCTTTTGGATGAAGTTTCTACAGCCAGACAAGAGAACTTCCAGAGAAAAGCTGTCCCTGTGCTTGGTGAGGAGGAGAAACAAGAGAAGATTAGAAAGTCCTTGTTTCTGAGTCTGCTTCTAAAGCCTTTTAATTTCCTATAGTTCAAAGTGCTCAGCATGCTGCAGTGCCATACTTTGAAGGATGGGGCCCCAGCAAAGGTATCATTCTATGGACTCCTAGAGGCCTTAAACACACTGCTTGTAAACCTACCTTAGTGACAGCTTCATATGGTGCCTTTGGGCTACATAAACCCTCCCCTCCACTGTCCTCACCACTTGTCTAAATCATACCTGTCCTTTCAGTTTCACCTCCTTTGTAAGATCCTGCACTGATTGTCCTGGCATAGCCATTCCTTCATCCATTGAGAATCCAAAGCATCCAGTACCAGTTCTCTGGATACTTTTCTAGTGATATGTTATATTCCTTCCCTCCCTTTCTCTTCCTTCACCTTTCTCCTTCCCTGCCTCTTTCTCTCTTGTTCTTTTTTCTTTTTTGTCTTTCTTCCTAATCTTTTATTTCCAATTGTGGGCCTGGTTTAGAAAGTCAAGTGATACAACTCCTTTTAGTGAAAAGAGTAGTGCCTTACTCCAAACTTCTTGCCCACTAGTCCTGTGCCTCAGAGTAATCACTTATTATGGCTTTGCTTGTCCCTTCTGCCCTTTATCCTCATGTTTCTAAATCAAATGCATCTGTTGCTTTTAGAGCTTTTTCAATTTTATACATTGTCTTTTTACTTCCTTCCAACAAAGACTAGGATTTAGCTGTCTTATGCCAATGCTAACACACATACTTCATGTTTTCATGGTAGTTCCTTGATACATCTTAAAGTCAAGATTTGGTGTTTGCATGGTTATGTTTAAGTTAGATTTTTGTTCATATCAAGTCTTGTAGAAAACATGATAATATTTCTTTTCTTGTATAACTTTTTATTTTTCCTGGATTTAATAATTGCCTCATCTATTTCCTTGTGTCTATAATTGATGTTTCTATAATCTGTCTGACTGAACTCTAAGCCCTAAAAATGCAGTCATTCAGACTGGTTTTATGGTTTTCTCGGTGATACCCCTCCTGGAACCATCTGTTTTCTATTCTGATCTGAACTGACTGCTCTGCTAGCCTCAGTGTAGTTATTTTCCTGGGACTTTCCTTCGTCTTCATCCTGGGAATTCCCTTAGCTTGTCTTCCATGTTTGGTCCCAGTTTCTGAGTCATTTGTCTTTTTGGATTTGGAGCCTTTGATTTTGGGAACACATACATCCGTATCCTCCCAGGAAAGTGAGTGTGCCTGAGAATGGGCAGAGGGATGGATGACTGTTTTGAAATTTTGCTGCATGTCTAAAGACATCTTTATTTTACCCACATAATTGATTTATAATTTGGAATTTTGTGTTGTTAATTGTGTTCCCTCAAATTTCACAGGTTTTCTCCACTGAATTCTAGCTTCCAGGAAGGCTATCAGTAATTCCAAAACCATTTTAACGCTAATCTTTCTCTACAAGCTTTTAAGATACTCTCTTTGTCTCAGGCTTTCCCACTGAGGGTTCTTTTCATTCACTGCAATGCCTGCAAGTAAATTCTTTAGAATTTGTGTTGCAGACATTTATCAAGTTCTCGCTATATGCAGGAACTATCTTAAAATTCATGTCTGGAGTGCTATAAAATTTTCTTTTATTATTTCCTATTTCCTACCCTTCATTTTCTGTCTTCTCAATTTATAAGGCTCCTATTGTCTGTCTGTTGGATATCAGATTTGACTCTCTAATTTTCTTACCTTTTCTCACCTATTTTCAATTTCAGTTTCTTTTGAATAGTTACCCTCCTATTCAAGAGATGTCCTAAATTATCTTCTCTTCTTGTTTTAAAAATGCAAGTTCTTAACTATCTGATTATATTAATTAAAGTTTTAAAGTTTATTTTTTTCATTTATCTTGTTTCATGTAAGTTCATTTTTTTTCTGTTTTGGATTTTATATTTAATAATGGCAGCATGTCTCAAATAATTGGATTTTACTCCACTTCAGAGTATGGCTCTGAGAACAGGTAGTAAGCTACGAGAGACCAGCCTTGTTGTCTACAACTATATTCTCTGTAGGAATAATAAATTCTGCTAAAGCTGATCCTCCATTCTCCTGCCAATCAGGATATAAAGCTAGCATCCTTCAATCTGAATCTTCCAGGGGAAGGAAAGAGAAAGAGTGGACTAGATGTCTCACCATTTAGAATGAAAATGATCACCCAGGGTCTTCATTTTCAGTGCTGGCCTTCCTTCCATGGTCAGTGTGTCTTGTGTCCACTTATGGAAATCTTCATGATAACGCCTTTCTCCCGGAGTCAGGGACGGACAGCTGCTCAGCTGTGTGGGATGAGAGAAGGCATCTGAGGACATAACTGTTCCCTACAACGTTTCATTCCATTCATCTGGGTCAGCGGCCTCCCACACTCCTCTTTCTAAGCTACCTGCTGCTTCTAGTCCCTGAGAGTTTTCAAGGTTTTGTGGTCTGTTCTTGGCTTCTTTTCATTAGGCGTGTACATTCCCAGAAAGTTCAGATCTGTGTGAGTTACCACTTGGTGATGACTCATCTGCTGTTTTGTCTGCTTTTTGTCTCTATGTTCTTACCATTTGGGGGATTTGGGGTGATAAGCATATATGTTCAATTGGGTGCATTTAATTTCGAGTCTATTTTACTGTTTCTAGCCACTTTTCCTTTGGCCAAAACATTTTCTCTCCCCTTATTTTTTTCTTCCCAGACTCCCAGTACCCCAAAGCAATGATCATGGCCTGCCATCGGTCTGTGAAGTGGGCAGCAAAGTCATGGCAGGACTGATTTTCAAGAGATGGGAACTGAGAAAGGTGGCCTGACCTCAGCCTGGACTAGGACTTTTGAGGGGCACTGTGCAGGGCGTTGCTGGGCTGGTCTGGGGATGGGAGGCAGCTGGTCAGTAATAGTTACTACAGGCTGAGAATTCCTCCAGGCTGCCTGGAAAGGAAAAGATGGGCATTGTAGGGATCACCTGGACCTGGTGAGGAGATTCTCAGAAACTCTAAGGAGATCCTGGGATGATTGAGGTCACCAACTAAAAGGCAAGAATGATTTCAGTCTGCTGCATTCATGATTGCAGCTCCATGGTTTTCTAGCTGTGGGATCCTCAGGAAACTTGCTTAATTCTCTGAAATTCAGTTTATTCTGCTGCAAAATGAGATCATTAGCCATATCTTCCTCCTAGAGTTGTGAAGATTAATCCTTTAATGTATTAAATGATTAGTATAGCTTCATGTAGTCACTCAAAAAAAAAAAAAAATGATGTGGCAGGACTAGTCTTATCATGCTTCATGTGTGACACATGGTAGGTCCTGTTAAGAAACCTTTGTTAACTAGTTGAGTGAAATCCATCTAGAGCTAATCATGCTGAATTGAATTTTATAGCCAGTTTTCTATGCTAGGCAAGAAAACTAACAAAAAACTGTTTTAGTTGTTGCTTTTAGCCAGAATAATTAGCCACATAGCACTGCAATTGAAAAGATGTATACTTCCAAATCTCTTCCAATAACACTGCCAGGTAGACAAATCATGACTGATTAACCAAGAGCTATGCTTTATTTGGTCCACTAACAACTCTGCCCCAGGCACGTCGGCACAGTCTTCCAGGGACTCTGACTGATCAGCAAAGAACCAAATGGCTGGTAATTTCTAATTTATAAACACTGCTTGACGTAGGCAGTTGGGCATTCTGCCACACTGCTATGGCCTGAAATGGCCCAAGCACTTTTCAGTGCACGAAAAGCAATTTCAAGTGACTTAATAACTCTTTACCTACCCCTCTGTTGGGGTCCACAGACATCATTGGATGGAGATGGCCACCAAGTGGCCTCAGGACAAGGGGCTCAGATTACTGCTTCGTAGGGTTTCCAGCTGAACAATGAGTATATTGTGAAGGTCCCATCTGTCAAAGTAATCAAAGTATAAAGCGGGAAATAATACAATTAGACCTTTAAGACACATACATTTATCTTTGGTTTTTCAAAACTGATTGCAATTTGGCAAGGCTTCCCTTGGCGAAGAAGACAGAGATTGGCATTCGTTGATAAAAACTGAAATCTTACTTAAAATAAATCTCCGAGTACAAAGGTGAGAATACAGAGAGGCAACTAAGACTATTGAGGGGGACATGGAAAAGTCCTGTATACAAACTAAGTGTTCCAATAAGACAGGTAACTAATTAGCTTAGGTTAAGCACTTTTTTTTTTTTTTTTAATGAAACATATCCACCTGCTAATAGCGTGGAAGGCTATATACAGAAAAAAAAAAAAAAAAAAAGAACTGAGATAACTCCCTATGCTAAAATGCCACTGTCCTCTCTGGTTGCTGTGACCTCTAGCAGTGTTGCTGCTGGACTCCCGGTTCCCTCATCAGTTTCCTTCTGTACTCAGGGGCCCATGCAGAACTCACACTTTCACTTTCAGCCTCCTTGGCAGCTGCAGTCTTGTCCCATTGTTTGAAACTGGTGGGATGCTCCTCCACCTTTCAGATGCTTTCCCTCTGCTCACCCCAAAGTCATTCCTCACCTCTGCTATCAGCCATCTATGCACCAGTGACACACAAACCCCGCTGCTTCAAAACAACCATCGTCCCTCAGTGACCTGAGCCCAGACTGCCACACTCAGACTAACCATCTTTGGACTCAGCCTGGGGCCACATAGTACTGGTTACGATATCCTCACAAAAATCATTACCCTTCCTGAAGGAGAACTTTGCCTCCTCTCCTATCTTCCCCATTCCCTTAGCAAAACAAGACTCATTATCCAGGTACTATGGCCTCTTCTTGCCTCTCTGGTGAATGAATTATTGGGTATTCGGGGCACCTACAACCTTGTCTGGATCTGAAAGGGCATCTCATGGAAGGCAGGCAGACACCCAGACATCCCCTAACAACTCTGAATGCCATTAGGCTGGTGTCCTTCCTCCTGCAAGGTGCCTTAGAGCAAGGGCTCATCATCAATTGTCTAGACAAAAATCCTGATCTGTTTAATGAATCTAGCCTTACGAGAACCTCAGATACAAGCAAGAGCATCACCCCAGGACCAGTCCTAAGAAATGTGTGTTTAAGAGCCTGAATGGAATTCCTAGGCCATATTTTGTCCTGCCAACACAGGGGAATAATGCTGGACTAAATATTCGTGAAATGTCCCTCAAGATGATTAGAGATAGGCAGTAATTTTGGGGGTCCACTGTTGATTACTCCTAACTAGTTCTTCATTCTCTACCTTGATGGTAGAAGTGATCTCCTTGGGAAAGGGAAGTGCTTGCCCAGTCCCAGTCACATCTGTAAACTTCTGGCATTTAAAAACTGGGTTGATATTTACTGTGGTGCCTGTCTACTCTATCTTACATGATAGAGACACCAAGTCTTCTCATTTTAAAGGAGGTAGGGAATCCCTTTCCAGCATTGATGTCTTCAGGCAACAGTACTGGGGAAAGTCAATTGACTAGTGTTAGAGCTGGACTTTTAGTGATCGAGACTACTTTGGGCCACCTAGACTGCTGCTGCTTATGAGAGCTGAAGCAGACCTAGAAATTGAGACTCCGAGGGATTAGATCAGGGTTCAAGGCATTTTGTGTCTTCATCAAGTAGGAGCAGCCAACCAGGAAAGCATCATGCATATCAAGGTGGAATACCCAGGACAATGGGGTTACTCCAATTTTTCACATTTTCTGTCCCTGTAACTTCAAGCTGCAGGTGAATGAAATGACCTGGTGAAGCCAGTTCATCATTGAGCTCCATCCCCAGCCCTTTAAATCTAAGTGGTTCATTCACACATCATAGTGCGAAGAGCATGGAATCAAACTATAAATATCGAACTCCTCTCAAATATTTGCCTGACACTCTCAGGCTTTGCCACCTGACCTGTTATTTCCAGCTCCTCAATCTTCTGGCTGTTCCAGCCCCCCAAATTTGGCTTTAATAATCCTCTTGCTATTTAGCACTCCATTCGAATCTCATTAATTGAGATTTAACCCCAAACCCCTGCTATATTCTTGGGATCACAGCAAGGCTGTTTCCCTACATATTTTGGCTTTCCAGAATACAGACTGTCACTCACACCCCACCATTATGGCCAGGTCAGCCCCCTTAAGCCCCTTTTTAAATTTTTGTTAGAGGAAGATGTGATTATTCATTAAATGCCTAAAGAGACATTGCCATATAAAATATTTTAACTGAATTTTTTTAACTTTTTGAGCTGTGTGTATTGCCTCTCCAAGCCAAGTACATAATGCTGTAAGTCAACCTAACTCATTTTTGAAGACTTCCATTAGATGTGCTATTATGGCCTCCTATCTCTATCTCCACAGCTACATCCTCATGTTATTGATGCTGAGCTAAGCAATCCATTAATACATAAACACATACTCACAAAAAATTAATCTTCCTTTCATCCCTAATTCCTGCTTGTAAATGGATTGTCTTTGCCATATCTGTGTTTGCATCTGATTCTGATTTTTGGCCATTATTTTCCTCTGGATTCAGTTAAAGTCACTTCTTCTCATTCCTGCCATTTTCTCCCAGCTGACTACCCAGCCATCTTTACACAGCAGTGTGTTCTGAGACCATCTTATGCCAAAAATTCTGTGTTTGCTCTTGAGGACAGAACCAAAATAGATAAGGTAAAATTATAGCAGAAAATGATATCTTAATACAAGGAAAATCTAGCCATGTGTGATATTTTGCAATAAAGGCGGCTATCTCCAAAGTGATGAACTCAACAGCAATTAATATACTTAAGTCAAGGTTGAAGGACTAACACGATACATTTAATTTTTGGAAAGAGATGCATTAGAGAACACCAAAGAGTCTTTCTACTTCTAATATTTATATAGAAATAATATGTTCAAATAACATTAAACTCAATTTTGTCTGGGGCTTCAAAGGCTGAGAGTAAATGGTGACTCTCACATCCCCGAGTGAGGTGAAGGAGCAGACTACCTGCAAAGCACATGTTATGGGAGAGAAACTGGTTCTGCCAGCATGGGGAGCCAACCAGGAAAAGAGAATTGTTGCGGAGAAAGGGATAACCCCATAGCCTCTGCCTTATATAGCTGCTGAACACCATTCTCCCGCCTCCTCCAACCAAATCTAAGCTTTGAAGAGAGAGTTTGAATTGTGTTCTTATACCCAGGGAAATGCACAGAAATAAAGAATGGGGCCAGACACAAGTTTGAGAAATTTAAAGGTGACAGGAGTCAGTCACTAAAGCTGCCTTCCTCATGGCAGAGCAAGATGACATAAGTCCTAGAAAGGGAGCTACACTTATAATAACAGGCTCAGTTTCTGGGGCAAATGAAGCTGTTCTTGAACCATCCTGAAGGAGCCTCCACCCAAGAGGGTTGCCTGAATATCAAGGCGACCTTAAAACAAACAATCCCTATGTGACAGAGTGCTGGGATGCGGGGCCTGAGGGAGGAAGTGGGAAGCTGAGGCTGGAAGAAGCATTCAAGTGTCAGCTAATATTCAGCCAATCAATACACACCTCTATATGTGGAGGTCCCTTGTGTGTTCTGAGGATATGTAGAATGGATTGCTTGGAATGATGGGGAGTTTGGGGAGCTATCACTGGAGCAGACTTTGACCAGACTTTGAAGGTCAGCCTCAATTGTATGATCTAAAGCAATACACGAATTCTGCCTAGATATCAGGCTGAGAAAGATCATCACGTCAGATGACTGGGAAATATATTCTTCCTTGGTCCCACTTATTTCCCTATCATGAAGCAGGTTTTTCCCAAGTTAAATTAGACCAATTTCTACTGAGGTTTATTCCTTCGTATTCTTTCCTTCATCCTTGTACTCAGCTTTTGGCTTTCCATATGTTTTTTGTTCACCTACATGAAGTCAGGTTTAATCTTGTCTTCAGTGCTCTATGCTAGTATTACATTGCCTGCTAATATCATTCCTCTTCCGTGATATCATTAAATACAAGGCACTGATACATTTTATCAGAGTCCTTATTTCAATTCATATCCACCAAACCCAAACTTTCTGTCTGATGTGATCCTCACTTCCTTAGAAATGCATCTGATTTGATCATCAAATCATGTTACTTAAGTCTTTCAAAATTTAGTTAAAAAATCAATTCTTCTATAATGCATACAATATTTCTATAAAATCAAAGTCATTATCCCAAAGGAAAAATTCCAAATTAAAGTTATAGAAAACGATATCCATCCTAAAACGTTCCACTGTGCCTCACCTTACTTCCAACTTCTATTTAATTCTTATTTGAGCCTAGGCTCTTTCTTGAGATAGGGCTGGGTTTTGAAGGAGCTGTCCACCCTAGCAAATGTCTCAGCATTTCAAAATGTCAATTATAACAGCAGTTAGTTAGAAATGGTTCTGGCAGCTTTCTAGCTCTGAAAGTGTTTTCTAATAATAACTATTGGTGATATTAATAAACAATCATGGGAAGAATGAACAACTATATCTATAAAACTATATTTCTCAATATGCATTATTATTGTCTCTTAAGACATATTTTTATTTGTTTATTTAATGCCAAAATCCTGGAAGTGCTCTTGTGAGACATATACAAAGAAAGTGTCTCTGGTCTCTGAGGTCTTTCCTGATTCATCAAAATATACTAGGAAAGAAAAGTGACTGTTTTGGCAAAGAACCACAGTAGTTTGCTGCATTTGTTTGTTTTTATTAACACAACTCATATTTGAAATAAAAATACATTTTATACAGTACTCTTTGTCCCCTCATTTTATATAATATCACAACTTAAATGTATTTTTTAAAATAAGTATATGTGGAAGGGTTTTATTTTTGTTTTCTGACTAACAGTTGAGAATGTGTGTGTGTGTGTGTGTGCGTGTGCTTTAAGAATTCCTTTAGGTCTGTTTAATTTAGCTCACTTTGTTTTGTTTGTGTAACTTAAAAGCACTAATCATTTTCTTGTTTAATGTTAAAATGGTTCAGATAAAATGCAAAAGCAAGAAATTGCACCTGATACTTGAAAGTTGCTATTCCTGACAGCACTTCATCTTTTTTCATGCCCATATTGGCTTTTCTCCCAGCCCATCCATTCCTTAATGTAAGTGTTATAAATTGCTCTAAAGTGCCATAAAGCATAATAAACATAAATCAATATTTCTTGGTTAAAAACTTAGAAATTCTGGTCCACCTCAGGTTGGTTGTAGGTGTCCTGAATCGATCATGTCCCTTGGTTACTTCATCTTACCAGAAGTCATTTCTGGGCCCAAGAATGCCTCCCTTTTTGTTTTTCTCTCTGACCTTTGTCCCCTGGACACTTGCCATGACACATCAGGATGGATTGTGGGGAAAATATCATCCAGCAGCCTTAGAAAAGCCCCATTCTTTTTCCTTTCGGCCTCTGATCCTGGCAACTTAGGAGTGGAGTGACGTTCTCAGACAAAGTCAGACCGCAAGCTGGCAATATGTCAGGCTCATCTGAGGCAAATTCCAGTTTGTCATGGGGAAAAAAAACATGTTCATTTTCTTCTGGGATTCAATGAATTAAGCAAAAGCCCACTCTTTTCCTTCTGGTTTTTGCAAATGTGTCATCTGATCTAAATGGAACACCTGCAGGCAGCTTAATGACAAAAACGACACATTTGAATTCTGCTATCTTGGGAATTTTTCAATATCATATGCTGCACCCTTGGGTAGAAAACCACATCCCTCTCCTGGAAATGACAGCTTGCCCCCACAGCCAACTGATGCTATTTATGTGGCGTTGTTGTTATTTATTCCCACCTCAAAGGGGATGATTGAATGGCTTTGTGGTTTCTCCCAAGATGCTGTAAGAGCTATATAGTATGAAATCTGCAAGCTCAGGTGATCATCTTTCTTGAGAAGATTTTCACAGGCGGCTCTTTGGAAATTGTATGAAAAGGTTGGTAGGACATTAGACAAAGTGATTTTACTAAGCTTATTGACTCACAGTTCACTTTTCCTACTAATTGTGATCCATTGCCCACAGAAGGCAGACTACCTTCTCCCTAAAACCTCACCCAGCTCCAGCAGAAAGCAGGCTCTCTCTGGATATCAAGAAGCAGCTTTTGCCTGAGGAAGACACAGCTACCTAGACTGTGTTTCATGGGAGTAGAGATGGGGAGAATGAGACAGACTCCAGTCCCCCAGTTATCCCCCTTCCACCTGTCCCAGTCTCAAACACTTTCATTGACATTCATTGCTTAGGATTTGGAAAACTTGTAGAGCAATAGAAAACTAAATGATCTCTAAATATATGAAAAGATGCTTAGCTGTACTCTTAAGGGCAATATAAATAGAAAAGATCTTCAGATGTCGTTTTTCACTAATGATATTGGCCAAACAATTTTAACACCAGAAGGTTTTGTTATGTCGTTGCTGGTGGTTCAAGCCTGGTGGAGGAGCACTAGGAATAGCTATCAAACTTACAGATGCAATTGCTCTTGGATTTCAGCAATTCTATCTTAGGACTTGATTATATATATGTGTGTATATATATACACACCCTGCACATATGAATGACAAATATATGAAATTATTTCTTGCAGAACTCTGTAAACATAAAAAATTCAAAACAACTTAAATTTATTTACTAAAGGACTGGTTAAATTAACCATAGTATATACACACAACTGACTATTATACAATAGTATAAAAGAAAGTGGAGGCCGGGTGCAGTGGCTTACGCCTGTAATCCCAGCACTTTGGGAGGCTAAGGTGGGCAGATCACGAGGTCGGGAGAGGAGATCCAGACTATCCTGGCTAACGCAGTGAAACCCCGTCTCTACTAAAAATACAAACTATTAGCTGGGCATGGTGGCGGGCGCCTGTAGTCCCAGCTACTCGAGAGGCTGAGGCAGGAGAATGGCGTGAACCCGGGAGACGGAGCTTGCAGTGAGCTGAAATCGCGCCACTGCACTCCAGCCTGGGCAACAGAGCAAGACTCTGCCCCCAGCCACAAAAAAAAGTGGCAGGCTCTTTATATACTGGAAAGATCTCTAGGATGTATCTTTAAATGGAAAAATATAGAACAATACATACCTGTTAATATATGTATACATGAAAGGGGCAAAAAAATCATATTTAGTCTTACTTTACATTTGCATAAAGATATACTTAAAACATACATTAAAAACTAGTAACAGAAGTTACCTGTGGGGTGTGGGGAGTGATGAGAGGAACAAAACTGATGAGACTGGAGAGAAGAGTGAGAATTCTCAAAGTATACTGCTATGATTTTTGAGCTATGTGAAAGTGTAACTATTCAAACCATTTTATTTATTTATTTATTTATTTATTTTTATTTATTATTATTATTTTTTTGAGACGGAGTCTCGCCCTGTCGCCCGGGCTGGAGTGCAATGGCCGGCTCTCAGCTCACTGCAAGCTCCGCCTCCCGGGTTTACGCCATTCTCCTGCCTCAGCCTCCCGAGTAGCTGGGACTACAGACGCCCGCCACCTCACCCGGCTAGTTTTTTTGTATTTTTTTTAGTAGAGACGGAGTTTCACCATGTTAGCCAGGATGGTCTCGATCTCCTGACCTCGTGATCCGCCCGTCTGGGCCTCCCAAAGTGCTGGGATTACAGGCTTGAGCCACCGCGCCCGGCCTATTCAAAACATTTTAAAGATAAGACGTCATACATTTATTTATTTTGTAAAGCATTTTATTGTGGTAAAACGTGCATAACAAAATTTGCCACTGTAACTATTTTTACATTGAGAATTCAGTGGCATTAATTACATTTACAATGTTGTACAACCCTCACCACTTTCGATTTCCAAAAATTTTCATCAGCCTGGATAGAAACTCTGTATTCATGAAGCAATAACTTTCTGTTCTCCACTCTCCCCATCCCCTAGTAACCTCTGATGTACTTTCTGTTTCTGTGAATCTGCCTACTCTGATTTCATATCAGTGGAATCATACAATAGTTGTCATTTTGTGTCTAACTGACTTCATTTAGCATAATGTCTTCAAGGTTTATCCATGTTGTAGTATGTACCAGAATTTCATTCCTTTTTACGACTGAATAATATTTTATTGTATGTATATAATATTTTGTTTATTCATCTGTAGATGGATATTAGGGTTGTTCCCAACTTTTGGTTATTGGGATTAGTACTTCAATACACAGTAGCATATGATTACCTGTTTGAGCCTCTGTTTTCAATTATTTTGGTTATTTACGTAAGAGTGACTTGCTGGGTCATGTGGTAATTCCATATGTAGCTTTCTGAGAAACTTCCAAACCATTTTCCATAACAGCTACCCCTGTTTACATTTCTACCAGCAATATACGAGGGTTCTAATTTCTCTCTACTCTCATCAACACTTGTCATTTTCTGCTATTTTGATTATAGCCATCCTAATGGGTATGGAGTAATATCTCATTGGGGTTGACCTACTCAAAATGTTTAAATTGATAAGAAAGCTATTCATAAATGCTTTCTATTAAAATGTGGAAGACAAAATTGATGGCTCCTGCCTGTAATCCCAGCACTTTGCGAGGCCTAGGTGGGAGGATCGCCAGAGCTCAGGAGTACAAGGACAGCCTGTGCAACATGTTGAAACCTCCATCTCTACAAAAAATCCAAAAATTAGCCAGGTGTGGTGGTGTGTGCCTGTGGTCCTAGCTACTTGGGAGGCTGAGGTAGGAGAATCACTTGAACCTGAGATGTAGAGGTTGCAGTGAGCCAAAACTGCACCACTGCACTCCATCCTCCAGCCTGAGTGTCTCAAAAAAAAAAAAAAAAAAAAAAAAAAAGAGTAATACTATGAAGAAACACCATCTTAAATTTGTTACTAAATCAACAAGTTGGCTGACATTTAGCAGACCTCAAGTTGCCAAGGTGGGGCACTGGCGAGGCCCTATCCTCTGAATGTACATAAAAGCCACTCGTAATTACAGTTGTTATTATTGTTGAATGTCTATCAAATGCTAGCACTTTATGCCATTGTTTTCCCCTGAAAGTTCTCTGAGGTAGATATTTTTTAATCCCTATTTTATAGATGAGGAAGCTAAAGGTCTTCTAGGATGAGAAAGCCAAAGTCAAACCGCTGGTAAATGGCAATGCCAGGATTTGAATTAAAGTTGTCTTGACCTCTGGATTTTTTTCCACCCAAAACAAGGCCTTTAGGCCCAAGTCTTTTCCTTTCTTTCTGATTTGATACTGTGGCATCTGAGCTAGTTTACACCATTTTCTCTGAAATCTCAGGCTCACAAGATACCACCAAAGAACACAGATCTTTCTATCTAGCTTGACACCTGGAACTTTCTCCTTTCCCTGAGAACAGCAAATTTGAATATATCTGCAGCCAAATGGCAACTTCCTTCATGGAAGGAAGTAAGCTGTAATGCACAAGGGATAGACTGACCGCTCCGCTAATCTGAACTGGGATCTGGCAGGAGAAAGGTGAGCAGACCCAATGGCCAGAGCTTTCCATCCATGATCTGACAAGTGGAATGAATGGTCAACCCCTTCTTTGTACATCATGCCTTACTCTGAGCACAGGGCCCTCATCTGTAAATAGCTGCTGCCAAAATGCTGGATGAAGTGGCCTAACCCACCTGAGAGAGTCTACTGAAAAGCTCACCAATCACCTCTTCACCAAGTCCATGTGTGAGTGGGTTGTTAGCAAGACCTATCTGCACACAGGGAAATACAAAGTCCTGGGAAATTCATAATTTTGCCAACTATGCTGAATTCTTTCCCATATAAACACAAAATGCTTTTTTTTTTTTTTTTTACCACTTCACTGAAACACAGAGAAGATTTTAATATAATATATTACAATAGGATATATTACAGTGGTTTTATATATATGTACACACACACATATATATACATATATACACACACACACACTATATATATATATATATATGAAAACTACTTATTCAGGGAAAACACCACAATTCTGTTTTATTAGTCTGTTCTCACACTGCTAATAAAGACATACCCAATAGTGAGTAATTTATGAAGGAAAGAGGTTTAATTAACACAGTTTGGCATGGCTGGGGAGGCCTCAGTAAACTTACAATCATGGTGGAAGGGGAAGCAAGCACGTCCTTCTTCACATGATGGCAGGAAGGAGAAGAATGAGTGCACAGGGCGGGAGGAAACCCCTTACAAAATCATTAGATCTTGTGAGAACTAACTCACTATCATGAGAACAGGATGGGAGAAACCACGCTTTTGATTGGTCCCTCCCACAACATGTGGAAATTATGGGAACTACAATTCAAGATGAGACTTGGGTGGGGACATGGCAAAACCATATCATCTATCCTGGTAGATTGTTGATTTGAGCTCCAAGGGAAGGTCAAAAGAAAGTGAGATCTGGAGCCTGTTTGAAAGATCTGGAATACATGTTCCACTCTGCTTTTTCCTTTCTGTCCACCCACCTCAGGAATCTTCAGGACCCTGCTGTTGCCTCTTTTTTTTTTTAGGTTTAATTATTTTTAAAATTTTATTATAAGTAGTAAAAATAAAATGTAAAATTTATTTTTACTGTAAACTTTTAATAGAGAAAAAGTGAATTCCCCCTACTTCTCCCCAGTCTCCTTCCACATGGATATTGTCTATTACTAAATCCTTGTGTATTCCTTGAGGTCTTTTAATAAACACATTAGTACATAACAACTCAGCTTTTTAATCAGTGAACCTCTATACAACAAATAAGTTTTAAGCACTTACTATTTAGAAGGCTTTGGGTTAGGCACAGGGGATATGGAAAGATTAAGTCATAATATATTGAAGACTTTTGCCAGGAATTTTGCTGAGGGGTTCATTTTTCGTATTGTATTTAATCTGTACAATAATCCCAAAAAATGTACTACCATATCAATGAGAAAACTGAAACCCAGAGAAGCTAAGTAATTTCCCAGAGGCCGCATAGATGATAGAACGCAGAGCCCAGATTCAAGCAGAGGGGTGGCTGTCTAGAGCACCTAGTCTTAACGACACAGCACAGCAATACACTAAAATGATTGTCAGTCTTTCATCCACTGTGTAGACCCTCTCCTCATGACTTTACATAGATTGGCTTATTTAGTGTTCATGAGAACCTGAATGTAGACTGTTATTATGCTCATTTTACAGATGAAGATATTGAGGTGCGGTGAGGTTAATTACCGTATCTAGATTATGCTAGTTACAAGTGCAGAACTGGGACTGGAATCACTGCAGTCTGGTTCCATAGTTGCTTCTCCTGACTCCTATATTAGATGCCTATTCTAATGTTATGTGCATAGATGCATACTCATGCTTGAGTACTCTGCAGCTCTTAATCACATTTGCTTAGAGTTTTTGATAACATTGAAAAATGTTTAGCTACAATGTAATAAAAATAGAGAATTGCATATATGCTATGATTCTAATTATATCAACTATATATAGCAGAAAAGTTTTGCGAGAAATTAATCGGTTTTGGTTCCTCCTGATAAAGAGTATTTTTGTTGTTGTTGTTATTTCAAGAAAGTCACCCATTCTCTGTGTTTCCGTATCTCATTGGAGACTTTAATATCTCTGTTCTACTTGTAACAGTGTGACTGTCCATCCAACCCAGGACTCTCTCTTACCTCTTTTTTTAGATTTAATTATTTTTAAAATTTTATTATGCCTACAATATTAATAAAATTATTATAGGCATAATAATAATGGGAAGGTCCAAAGCAGAAGTTTCCGGACACTCCACAGATGCCATGATCACCTCCATCCCAGCCTCCTAGAAGAGATTGTGCTAAGTGGGGATATGGAGGGATGACTGGGAGGCAAGTGTTTCTAGAGTGAAAAAGTGGAAAAAGGAGAATCAGCAATGAAGAGTTTAGGAGCTTCTCCCATCACTGGGAAGTGGTTGAGACTTTTGTTTCCCCCTCAGTTTCCTTCTACCTGGTGACAGCCAGCCTACTAGTAATAGAACTTTTGGAGGAATAGTGCAAGTGTGTGGTACCCTCTCATAGGTTTTGGGGAAAAATGGTAGAATATTAAAAATCATGGACTGGGAGTCCATATCAAAGGTTCCTACACCTGGATTTAAGAAGTTGGAGAACTGTGGCGACCAGTGTGGAATGGAGAAGCATGTTCTTTTTCAGAATTCAACTGCAGAAAACCACACACGACTCTTTTGAAAGACATTCTGTCTACCCAATCTCCATCTAAGACAGGAGTTAATAATTACTGGTATTTTCCTCCAACTCAGCTGGTGAGGACTACAATTTAGTTTGATTTAAAAACAGAAGAAATGTGACATTCCACATAGAGAAAAGACACTAGAAAATTCCAACAACTGTCTTCAGGTAGTAGAATGGTGAGTGATTTTTTTTCTTTATAATTTTATATATTTTTAAGTTTTCTATGATTCTCACTTTCTACTTACAAAATCATAAAACCAATTACTTTATTTAAACTCTTATTAGTTATATCACTTCCCCATCCATCTGGCTGAGTTATGCTTTATTTTCATCTAGACATTTTTACACTGCAAATGTTTGTTACAAGTAGGACAGCTATGATTTTTCTCTAGAATCCAATCCTAGAATTTGCATTTAGATATATGTAAATTAAAACAATTTAGGCCAACATCATTCTATATCCTACTTTTAAAAGAATTTTTGAAAACTAGAGGGGTTTCATCATTTCGTTCCCTGCCATCCTTTAAATTCAGGATCAGAAACATAACAGGCAGCGTGGGCCAAGACAGAGTCATGAAGGAATGAAGCCACACCTTGAACAATGCTCCTCCAAATGGTAATTTTTGGCAACTAATTCAAACTTAAAAAATGGAATGTGGGCCAAATGTATATGCCTAGAAGAGAACCTCATGAGCTGCTTGCAGAATAACAGCAACCACTTTGCAGTTTCTGCTTGAGCCAGTCACTGGTTTACGGTTGTAGTTATTCACTTCAATTAGATGTGAACTGATACCAAAAATAGATGTACTGTGTCAGGTTACTTTATCCCAGACTGTAGCCAAGTGTACTGTAATCCTACATAAAAACGAGTTCTCTTTAAGGACCATCTCGAGACAGATCTCTCCTTTAACAGTCCCCCAAGGCTTTAGCACCAGGGCTGTTAATTTCAGGTACATTTCCTAGGTATTCCCTGTTTGTCTCATATATGTGAGACTC
This sequence comes from Piliocolobus tephrosceles, assembly GCF_002776525.5. Lineage (NCBI taxonomy): Eukaryota > Metazoa > Chordata > Mammalia > Primates > Cercopithecidae > Piliocolobus > Piliocolobus tephrosceles. Next base: position 63,692,525 of record NC_045452.1, read on the forward strand.
TCAGAGGAATTTCAGTTGCTTGATAGTATTTTTTTCTGTGTCCCATAGTCCCGTCTGTAATTTGCATTGCAGTTTTTTGCAAGAACTCACTGCTTTCCCTCAAGTCATTCCACTGTGTTTTTGAGTTTATTGTCCCATTGTAACTTGGGCTAAGTAAATGCCCACTGGGTCCTAACACTCAGTCTTGCATGATTTCTTTGAGCCTGTTTGCCAGCCTTCCTTGTGTTTCCCAGCACCGCATAGGGGTATGTTCAGATAAATCCTTGCTACTTATGGCTTTAGATCTGGACCACATTTCTCGGCCCACCCCTGCTAAAGTATATATTCCTTGGGTCATCATCTCCTCCTAACACATCTTTCCAAGCAATGGAAGAGTACATCTTCTTACCATCTTCCTTACTCTCCAACAAATTAACTTTTTGGGTCTTCATTCTTCACCACTCATATAATAAAGTTCCATAAACATTTTTTGAGTAACCAACCACCTTATACTGACACTATTTCAGGTACACAAAGGTGAGTAAAATGAAATGTTTGCCCATAAGGAAGCTAAACTTTAGTGGGTTTATTTTTTCCTGGGGCTGCAGTAACAAAATGCATGACTTATAACAACATAAATGTATTGTCTCATAGTTTTGATAGTTAAAAGTCTGAAACCAAAATCAAGGTGTCGGTTGGGTTGATTTCTTCTAAAGGCTGTGAGGGAGAATATGTTCCAGGCCTTTCTTGTAGCTTCTGGTGCACTCAGGCTGTAGCCTCAGTGCCTGTAGCCTCAGGCACTCTCTGGCTTACAGACGGTGTTCTCCGTGCACCCTGAGTCTTCACAATGTCTTCTCAGTATGAGCGTCTGTGTCCAAATTTCCCCATTCAGGGCCCACCCTACACCAGTATGACCTTATCTTAACTAATTACATCTGCAACATCCCTATTTCCAAATAAGATCATATGCTGAGGTACTGGGGGTTAATCCCGAAATATGAACTTTAGGGGAACTCACTTCAACCCAAAACAATAGGCAAAAATGCATACACATGAAATTAACTAGAATAAAAGATGAGAAGCTATATACTAATGATAAGCACTAAATGCTAGCAAAGCACAAAGAAGGAGTATTACATTGTGATTGGATTAGACTGGGCAGAGATTGCAAAATGAAGCTCTCACTCGAACAGCATTGCCAAGGATTCTCCTGGTGTTGCTGCCCGGAGCAGAGAAGAATGTCCCACTGTTGCCGAACATGTAAAAGCCTTCCTCTTCTCTGGGCTCTTTAGGGCACACCTTTGACCCATTTCTGAGTCCACCACAGACAAAATGGTCTCCCCACAGCCTGAGCTATACATCTAATATCTGAGTATCAGACTCTACTGTACTTATCAGATTTATTAGATAAAATCACCTGAGGGCGGAAGTACCAATAAGTATGAGTAATTAAAACACTGAGCAGCAATATTATTAAAGGTATATTAAAATCAATGACATCCATTTGAAAAGATATATTTCACACCCTGTCCTCCACAGTGGGAGATGTGGCTGAGCAGAAACAGGTCAAGCAGAGAGTATTGTTAATGAAAATCCTCGTGGAAAAGGCTGCCTGAGACAAAATGAGTTAAAATCTTTATTGTGTCTTGACAGCCCACATGAATCTATGATGATGATAAATGTTCTCATTTAGAACTTTTTCTTTTCCTGAGATATTTTACATGTTATCTCCAATTTGCTTTGAATTTCTCAAAAGACATGTGTTCACAGAAGAAAGTCTCTGCTTGCTTTTCATTAAGTAAGATCTTATCAGGCTGTTTGCATGTGGCATCACGTTTGAACTATTAATCTTATGACAGGATATTAAAAAGGAGGGAGGGGGATTCCTTAACAGGTTGAGGGCCATTACACTTGAGAAACAGCCCTCAGCACCCAGGAACAAGAACCAGCACAAGAATTGCAACTGCAATGACTAATAAGACTTTCCTGAAGCTAATGCTCTAGGCAAAAAGGTTGCTTCTTACCAGGGCGTACAGTGGACAGAGGAAGCTAAAATGACTTGTGTGCCACGTGACTGGACTGAGGTGCTGCCGGATCATTGACCTGCAGGATCATGGTGGGGCACCAGGGAATGATTATTAATCAGTCTGGTGTCAAGCGATTGTTAACTCTCAGTGACATTAAGGCTTCTCTGGAACTGAGGCACAAACCAGTGGGACAAAACACAGATCTAGAGTAAAAGGAAAAATAAAAATTCTGTATCCCTACTATAGCAAGTCTATGAAGTACAGAAACACAAACACACTAGTGTACACTCAAACACACACACAAAGAGAGACACAAAAACAACACTCTAAGAAACCAACAGGAAACTAGCTTAAGAGAAGGCTTTGCGGGTAAGTGAGATCTTCGTGACTTTCTGGGCCATAAGACTAGGACAAGACTTTGACATTTGTCTCAACAGTAGTGAGAATCTTTGATGGATTTTAAGCAAAGAAAATACACAATCAGAATTGTATTTTTCAAAGGTTATTTTGACAGTGGTTATTAATCGATTTAAAATACGGCGAGAAAAAGTCAGAATGCTGTAGAAGTCCAGGCGACCACCTTCGCCTATGGTTGGCCTATGGAAATAATGAAAGTATATAAATTCCAGAAGTGTTTTGAAGTTCAAATTAAAGAACTTGATGATGGCTTAAACACCAGGAATGGGGAAGAGGAGGGCATCAAGGGAAATTTCCAGTTTTCTGGGTGTACAACCAGACTAATAGTAGGGAATGAGGCAGAAATGGGGATAGCAGATATGGTGGGGCAGGTCATTAGTTGGATTTTGGACATATTATGTTTCCAATGCCTATGAAGTGTCTACGTAGGGATGTTAGGTTGTATATTTCCATCTAATGGTTATTAAATGCCATAAAGTAGCCTGGTATGTGATCTACTCAATACTGTCTAGATAACTCTCACTCATTTTTCTAAGTCTTCAATTAAAAAAAATGAAATATTTTTGCACTTGAACAAAATAGAAAATCTTGGTATTATTGCAAATTTATAAATTAAGTTGACTCAAAATATCCTGAACTTCTTTCTCCCTTTTCTGTCCAGGAAAAGTGTTGTCATTTGAAAGTTAATGGTTTCTCAGACCACCAGAAAATGTAGCCAAACCAGGGCACTGTTGACGGAGGCCTAAGAAAAATTAGGGTTATCATCAGTAGAGAATATATGTTTTTGCTATATGTTAACCAGTTGTTTTCTCTTCTTCTCCAGATTATCTCCTTTTGATATCGTGGCTTAGAAGAAGACAGAATGTGGCCACATGTTACTCTTCTACCAATGTCAGGATAAAGCATGCATTAGGACCCCTCAATGGAGAACTATGTCCATTCCATGCTCCTTCCAACTAGCTTGAGAAATGGCTCCAAATTTTCCTTAATATTATTCTGAATTGCTCTATGAAGTAAATGTCAAGTATTTTATTTCCATTTCCCTAAAAGAGAGAATGGGTTGCTAGGGAAAATGCCTAAGCCAGCCATAAAGCATTTCCAGAGGGAGGACATAGTGAATAAAAATGTTAATTCCTGTCTTGTTTAACAAGCTTTCATGGCAGCTCCAAGGGGTAGTAAAATTTATACTCCTACCAGGACAGCTCTAGAATATGGCATCAGCATGGGATGGAAAGTAGCCCTGGGAAACAGAATACTGTGGTTGCCTGCTACCCTTTACTTAGCTGAATAGTTTGTTTCTGCTGTGCTTAGGAGGTTTGCACCTCATGGGGTGGGAGGCGGTGCGATCAGGTAAGAATGCTCTTTACTTACTCCTTTGTCGGAAAAAGGATGACTGTAATGTGTGGGCTGGAGTGGAGTGGAACTGAGTTTAAAATCTGCACTAACAGAAAATTAAAGACTAGGTATTAACAATGGCTTTGCTCTCTGAGTTGCCATGGGCTGAGAGGGACAACTGGACAGCTAGAGGGATTCCAGAGGGAGTTGGCAGGACAGAGCAGTGTAAGCCATCTTACTGCCTCGAAGAATACAGAAGTCTGTAGGAGCACATCAGACTTCAGTAACACAAGATTTATCTCAGTATTCATTTTTTTCTGATTCTCAGTTTTCTTATCCACAAAATAGATTAAATAATATATGCTTTGTGAACTTCTTGTGAAGATTAAATGAGATGAAAAATGCAAAGTGCTGGAGGACCACCTGCAGGAGCTCTATACATGAAAAACTGTTGTTATTATTGGCAAAATAAAGGTAAAGGCTGCATTCAAGACTGTTAAGAAATTGTTACAGAAAATATTTTTATTAGTCATTGTACAGATAAAGTGATTTCATATAAAGAAAATTTTCTATTTAAACTTTTTATTTAAATTTAAATGTTCTATCTAAAATGAAAAAATTACAATGCTTCTGCCTTTTATGATGAGAGATAATAAGTCATGTTAGTAGAAGAACAAATCAAAATATTCCCTCACCTACAAAAATTGATGAGTGTACAAGTCACACTTAAGAATTTGTGATCATGTTTAAGGAAAGATGACAATATGAAGACCTTGAGTATTGCCTTAGTTTTGCAAAAGACTTTGCTAGGCCTTCCTGATTAGCTCAAGAAAAGTCCCCAGAGAAAGTCTTAAGGAAGAAGAAAGAGGACAAGAAAACTGGACATAACTTAAGCCAAAATTTTGACATGGACATATCCTCATAGAACAAGACACAATACTGTAAGGGGCAGCAGGGTGGATGGCTCTGTGTGATGGTCTTGGTTACATACTCCCCTTCACTTAGGTCAGACAAAACCCAAAAATCTCTTTGTAAACACCTCTCATTGTCATTGTCCATGTGGAGAAGCTCAGAGTTTTCATTTGGCCTAAGTGATCTACTAACCACTTTACAGCCTATTCAGGTCCACTTTTTAATACTGCACATGTTGGAAATGAAACTGGTGCTTATAACTCCTAGAAGTATAAATTTTAATGAAGATTCTAAAAACTTTATCTTGGCCCTGTGAAGGTGCGGATTAAAAACGTTCCATTTCTGACATGTCTATAATGAACTTCATTGCTGCTTTTAAAAAATTTTTCCTTTCGATAAGAAATTAAAGACTGATTTCCTCTTTACAAAAGAAAATGCCACTTTATTCCCCATAGACCCCCTCTGTCTTAGTAAAACAACTCTGATTTTTATAGCTGGGCATCTTGCCACCCAGTTAAAGATATATTTCCCTTGCAGCTAAATCAGGCCAAGTGACTATCCTCTTGCCAATAATATGTAAACTGAAGTGTAGCATGGTACTCTTGGAAAGTCTCTTTAAAAAGCATCCTTTCTTTTGTATTTGTCCCTTCGTCTTCCTCCTACTTGAGATGTACATATAATGGCAGGCACTTCTGTAGGCATTTTGGACCAGGAAGTGTCTTTGATGGAAACTAAGAAAGGTAGAGCAACAGAATTGAAGGTTTTACAATTCGAAAACCTTTGTAAAGGTTTTGTAAAAGGTTTATATGGATATATCCTGTAAAAGTTTTACAAAACCTTTACAAAGGTTTTACAATTGAAGGTAATTAATATTACAGTATTAATTATAGCAAAGGTCATGCTTCTGCAGAAAAGAAAAAGAGTCCCTTGACGTGATGGTTCAAATAAGTTAAGAAAAGCAGACTGTGCTTCTCAAAATCACCAGAGAATCAGACTGGCTGAGCACACTGCCATCCTCAATGCATGGCTTCTCTATTGCTTTAGTGTTTATCATTTGAAGCCAATAGGAAGCAAGGAGAACATCAAAGCTCATAATCAATGACTGAAAGCATCCATCACTTCTGCTCACATCATTTTGGCAATGTCACAGTCTTCTTGATCACACTTGAATGCTGGGGAAGCTAAGCAGTGTAGTACAACTGGACAATCAGTTCCTATGTCCAACAACTTTTTTAAGACAGTAGGGTAGAATGCTTACTCTTGATCATAAAGCAGTCTCCACCAAAACTGTAGGTCTTCATATTTTATCCAGATGATAAAAAATCTACTTTTCTCTTGTTTAGCTTACTACATGCTGGGCCTTTATTATTTATAGTTGAACATAATCTTCACTGATATACCCCTTTTATGTTTTTTCAATGAACCTCATCTGTACATCATTAATTGGATTATTAGATAAGTGCTAAATAATCCTCCAGCTGTAAAATTCTAAGAACAACTAAAACTTCCTTTCTTAACATTCTTAGTGAACAACTTACAGGTTAAAAAACAAATCCAAAGAGATTATTTCCTGCAAAGAGTCTTTAGTATGGTAGCACCTACTTCTAGAAGGCCCATCATAAACTGTCGTCTAATGAAAGTGATGAAAAAGAGTGGCTGAGAGTCCATCTTATCAGGAGGTGGAACAGGTGAAGCCCTCACCAGTGAAAAATCTTGGCAGATGCAGCCACTAAGATTTCCTACTACAAAGAATAATAGCAGTTAGAAAAGCAGGTTGGAGAGTTTGTTTTGTTCAACAATACTTCATTCTCTTACTTATCCCAGCAAAGTTTACTCCCATAGAATAAGAGATTTATATTAGTCAGAATACTTTTAACTTTGCAGGTGACTGACAACTTACACCAAAAAGACTTAAGTAATGTATGACATATATCTAGAGTTATATTTGTTTGAAGAGAGAGAGCAAGTTGTTTGGATAAGAGTTTGATTCCTGGTTCAAATTATGTCAACAGATTCATTTCTTGGTTCTGCTTCTGAGTTGACTCCATTTATAGGTGAGACAGATCTAGGTCCCCAGCAGCACAAAAGAGAGAGCTTGCTTCCCCATTCAGTAGTCCCAGAATTGTGCCTCATTGTTCTGATTGCACAGACGGCTTATATCCCTGACATGAACCCTGACATGACCAGTAAGTGAAACAAGCAGGTTGACTTAACCTTGGTCGCACACCAAACTGTCGTAGATTGAGAGAGAGTTGGCCTCGTGCTAAGCACATAAGCTGAATGCAGGGAAGTCAGCACACTGTGTTCCCAAAACAGAGAGTAGATAATGAGTGTCAAGGACAACAGATGAAACCTCCATGTATTCTCTTTGTTTTGTCCAAGATATGAAACCTCAAAGGGAGACAGTTCAAGGTCTCATTTAATTAATGTGTCCATCTTCAGGTCTCAAATCTCTGAGGGATGTGCACCCAGTGAGATTAGGACATGGGTCCCCAGGGTTCACTGATCCATGGCTGATCCATGGCTAATTCGCCATCCCTACATATCTGGTGTGCAATGGAGAGGAAGGACACGGTACCTATAACCAAAACACATATAGAAAGGATGAGGGGGAACGAAAAACAATGCACAATGAATCCCATTTCATTGTACACACCTATCCCATGGGCAGGAAAAGCAATGACTCACTGCTCTGGCCTAAGTCCTTTGGTCAGTCAGTGTGGCTGACCTTGGCTCTGTCCTCTTAAATTATTGACCATTTCCATTTTTTTCCCCCATATCTCCTGGTTCTGGTCTGTAGGGGGATGCCCCTTGAGTACTGTCTTACTTAAGAGATGGGTACTGAGGATAATGTCCTTTCGGGGAGCTGCACCTCTTTTGAAGTCCACTTCATTTTGTTGCATGTCAGGAGCCTGAGAATTATTTTAGATGTTGACCAGAAACCTTTGGTGACTTATCTCCTCTTCTCAGAAATTTTACATTCTACATTCAAGAGTTTGTAACACAACATTCCAGAAGTTAATTTTAATACATTTAGTGCTCTTTTACTTGAAAAAAATAAAAAGCTCAAATCAATCTGGCTTAAGCAAAAGGGGAATTTTTTGATGTAGATAACGGAGAAGTCCAGGGATAGCATCGGCTTCAGGTAGAACTTGATTTCAGCTGTGCACAAAGCACGGTCCATTGCTTCTTCTATGCCTATTTCATTCTCAGACTCCCTATGGTAGTGACCAGTATCTTCATACTCATACCAGAGTAAAGCCTTGCAGGTTTTGTTTCTCTGAATCAAATCAAGATCATTTTGCTACCAGAAAAGTAAACGTACTCTAGATAGCATGAAACAAACAAACAAACAAACGAAACCCACCACACAAATCTAGTTAATGTGTGGACAGAATGGTGAAGATTGCTCATGTTTCTTCATATTCCATATTTGAGAAGAAACCTATAAATCCAGATTCCCTGAGATAGAAAACATATAGTTTAGTCTAGCTCCAACCAGCTCAGCAGAGCATGCAGTGCAGGAAAAATATTGCCTAAATAACTTGTATTTATGGCTTTGTTCTGTGAATACTTCTTTTTGCTCCTGAGAATTGGAAGAAAGAAAATGTACACAAGAGCAGTAAACAACACAATGTCTCAGATGATAGTAGCTGTGTAGCAACTCCCTGACATGCTCTGATGGTTAATTTGATATGTCAACATGGCTAGACCATGATACCCAGAAGTTTGGTCAAATAGTCAAGGGGATGTTGTTTGAAGGTATTATTTTCAGACCACATTAGCATTTGAGTCAGTAGACTGTGAGTAAAGCAAAGAATCATCTGTATTGTGGGTAGGCCTCATCTTATTAATTGAAGGCCTGAAGAGAAAAAGACTCAGTGAGGTCCCTCTAGGAAGAGGGAATTCCTCCTCCAAACTATATTTAAACATGAAATGTAACATCAGTTCTTCCCCAAGTCTCCAGCTTGCTAGTCTACCCTTGCAGATTTTTTGGACTTTCCAGACTCTAAAATCATGTGAGCCAATTCCTTAAAAGAAATAATAAGTATCTCTCTTTCAGTCTTTCTTTCTCTCTCTCTCTCTCTGGGTGTATCTTCCTCTCTCTCTTTCTTTCTCCCTCTCTCCTTTTCTCTCTCTCTCTCTCTGTCCCTCTCTACATATAAAGAAGTAATACACACACACACACACACACACACACACACACACACACACACACAGAGAGAGAGAGAGAGAGAGATGCCCTCAGGATTCTGTTCTCTGGGGAACCCTAGCACATGCACTAATGTAGACATGGTGCTAATACACTGGGAAGAGCCAATATAACACTTGCCTTAGTTTCCTATTGCTGCTATAATAAATTACCATAAATTTAGTGGCTGAAAATAGCGTACATTTTTATATTGCAGTTTTGGAGGTCAAAAGTGTGACACACGTCTTGGCTAAAATCAAGGTTTTAGCAAGGCTGCATTCCCCTGGAGGCTTTAGGGGAGAATTCATCTTGTCCAGTTGCCTTTGCCGGCTCCTTGCATTCCTTGGCTCGTGACCACTTCTTCCACCATCGGAGCCAATAGCACAGCATTTTCCAGTCTCTCTCCAACTCTGGCTCTCATGCCTCTCTCTAATAAAGGCCCTTGTGATTAGAGTGGATGTACTTGGATAATCCAGGATAATCTTTCTCAAAATATAATTATATCGGCAAAGTACCTTTTGCCATGTAAATTGACATATTCACAGGTTCTATGGATTAAGGCGTGAACATCCTGAGGTGGTATATTATTCTGCGTACTGCAGACCTTTATAAAGACTGGTATTTAGAGACGCATTCAGTCATACATTCGATAAGTGCTTACTGTATAGTATGAGCTGAGACTTCTTTGTGCTACTCTAGAGGTCAACATATTAGCCAACAGTGAAGAAAATGGGTCTGATTCTTATGCCCACGGAGCTTACATCTAACAGGACCAGTCAAAAATAGATAAGAAGATTCTATGGTCTGAATGTTTGTGTCCCTCCAAAATTCAATATTGAAATTCTAATTCCCAAGATGATAGTATCACGAGATGAGAACTTTGCAGGGACGTGCTCTTGCGAATGGAATTTGTGTCTTTATAAAAGAGGCCTGGGAAAGCGAGCACTGTAGTCCCTTCTAACATATAAAGTGACCGTGAGAAGACATCCATCTACGAAGAAAGTGGGCCCTCACCAACATCCCCCATGCTAGTTCTCTGATCTTGGACTTCTCAGCATTGAAGACTATATGACACAAACTTCTGATTTTTATAAGCTACCCAATTTATGGTGTTTTTGTTATAGCAGCCCAAGTGGATTTAAACAGGAAATAAATGTGCAAATAAGACAATTTCAAATAGTGATAAGAAAGTTGAAAAAACAAAATGTGATAGAGTAACCGGATGTAGGATGAGGTAGCTTCTAAGGTGAAGGCTTTCCAGCTGCCACTTGAATCAGCAGTCTCCAGCCATGTCAGAATCTGTGAGAAGAGCATTTCAGACAGAGGAAATAGCTGTTGCTCAGGCCAGGTTGGGATTAGGGTGTTTTTTTTTTTTTTGTATTGTGTTGTTTTGTTTTTTGAGATAGAGTCTTACTCTGTCACCCAGGCTGGAGTGCAGTGTAGCCATTTCGGATCACTGCAACCTCCGCCTTCCGGCTTCAAGCAATTCTCATGCCTCAGCTTCCTAAGAAGCTGGGATTACAGACATGCACCACCATGCCTGGCTAATTTTTGTATTTTTAGTAGAGATGGGGTTTCTCCATGTGGGCCAGGTTGGTCTCGAAGTACTAGCCTCAAGAGATCCACTCGCCTCAGCCTCCCAAAGTTCTGGGATTACAGGTAAGAGCCACTGTGCCCGACCATGAATTAGTGTGATGTAGTTGAGAAAATGGTCACGCCAGAGCACACTGACCAAGTGAAAGCATGGTACAAGATAGTGTCAGAGAGATAGGCAGAGCCATACCACGTAGGACTTTGTTAAAGGGTTTGGAGAATATGTTAGTCCATTCTTGCATTACTATAAAGAAATACCTGAGACTGGGTAATTTCTTAACAAAAAGAAAGAAAGAAACAAAAGTGGTTTAATTGGTTTACAGTTCTGCAGGCTGTACACACGTGGTGCCTGCATCTGCCTGGCTTCTTGGGAGGCCTTAGGGAGCTTTTACACATGGTGGAAGGTGAAGCAGGAGCAGGTGTCACACTGCAAAAGCAGGAATAAGAGAGAGAGAAGGGAGAAGTCCCACATGGTTTTAAACAAGGAGATCTGTGTCAGTGATAGCTCATGTACTACCAAGACCATGGAACCAAGCCATTCATGAGGCATCAGCCCCCACGATCCAAACACCTCCCACCAGGCCCCACCTCCAACACTGGAGATTACATTTCAACATGAGATTTCAGGGGCCAAACATCCAAACTGTATCAGAGAGCCCATTATTTTTCCCCCACGAGATGTTCCTTGGTAGAGAAAAATTTAATAATATTAAGAATCTGCTCACCACATAAACTGTTGATCACCAGAATACTTCCTACCAGACCATCGATTTGTCAGAGTTAGTGTGCCTGCAGAATTTAAGAAGTTAGTAAAAATTATTTGAGCTTACATACAAATATCTGGATTTGCTGATCATTTCCAAGTGCATTTTGCCATGGGTATGTGGAAATATCCATGGAATATTCATAGGAAAAAAAGGAAATGAGTTATGTTGTCTCCTAGCCAATAATTTGGTATTAGTTTTTTTTTTATCACTAACCAATAAAAATGTATAGGTGTCTTTGCTTCTCCCCCATTACAACATAGCTAGGTTTAGAAAAGATCTATTTTAGGTTTCTTTATTTCACAACAGGAGAGAGTCTGTGTTTCTCAACACTTATAAAGCTGCAGGAAAAAGAGCTGAAAATAAAAGGGAAAATTGCTTTGGTCATTTTGCAGGATAATTCAACTTGAAAAGAATAAATGTTACGACCTTATATTTAAAGTCCAAATAAAAAGAAATGTGTCCTGTGGTGTCTGGGAAGACAGGCCAGAAATCAGGAGCCCAGATAATTAGCAATTTGAGAATCGTGGTCAGAAAACAGCAAATTAAACAAAAAGCATTATAGGGGAAAAATAACACTATGACAAACTAAGGCTGACTTGGCCCTTGATAAATATCTAGTCGTTCTCTCTCTCTCTCTCTTTCTCTATCTATAGCTCTATCCATATCTGAATTTTCCCTTCCTCACATTTCCACCCATTTTCATTAATTTATTGTTATTCTTTCTGTGTTTCTTTTATCAAAAATAAGAAACTATATAGATATTCTTATTACCTTGTCTTTCTTACAAAAAAGTGGAAGCATAGTACCCTGTGTTTTGCTTTTGGTCCACATATCTTTGTAAAAAATCTTTCGTATCAGTTGATTTTTTTCTCTCTCTCTCTCTGATTTCACAGTATCTCGTTTTACGGCTCTTCAGTGTACTCAGTCTCCCATAAATTGTTATTTGGGCTGTTTTCTATATATTGCTACTATATTGCTGTATTATCTATCTATAGTATATTATCTATATTATATAATAGATTATGTTATCTATATTGTATAATATATTATCTATATTATATTATTGATATATTGCTATTATAAATAATGATGCATGTGTAACTTGGTTTTGTTATTTGTGGGAGTATGTCTTCCGACATATTCCTAGAAGTGGATTGTTGCATCAAAGGATAAATGTGTGTGGCGTTTTGTTGGACATTGCCACTTCCCTTCCATAGGGATGGTATCATTTTGCACACACACCAGCAATTTCTGAGTGCCCTTTTCTCCAAAGCCTCACCAACAGAGTGGGTTCTTAAGCTTTTTAATTGGTGCCAAACAAGTTAATAGGTAAGAAATTGTAGCACACGGTTGCTTTAATTAGCATTTGTTTGAATATGAGTGAAGTTGAGTACTTTTCCCATGTTTTATAAATGCCATTCTTTCTGTCAGATTTTGATATTTCCCCCCTTTGACAGTAAAGGATTCTTTATGCATCCAGGAAATCAGCCTTTTATCCATGACACCTCAACTATTTTATCACAGTGTTATTTTCTTTATCTTTTACTATGGTTTATTTGTCATGCAATTTGTTTCTATTCAGTAAACTTTACCAATCTTTTTGTTGTTATTATTATTGCAACTGAATTTTGAGTCAAATTACAAAGGTTTTCCTTACTTTAGGCTTATAAAAAATGTGCCCATGTTTTCCTCTTGTACATATCTCTCTTATTGTTTATACTTACATTTCAGATCCATTTGGAGTTCTTTTTGATGCATTATGTGAGTATGAATCCAATTTTCTTTTCTTTTTCCAAATGACTATCCAGTTGTGTCAAATTCATTTATTTAATGTCCATGTCTGCCTCAATGATTTGAGGTCTTACCTATGTTAAGTTTCCATATGCACTTCAGCTTGTTCCTAGGCTCTCTATTGTGTTTCATTGGTATGTCTGTCTGTTATATCCCAGTATCACATTTTAAAAATAGAACTTAATAACATATTTTAATGTCTACTAGGGTTAGTTCCCCTTTATTCCTCTTCTTCTTAAGGGGTTTTCAAGCTATTTTTGCACGTTGATTTTTGTTGATTTTTTTCATTCGGTCTTCAGAACAACTTATCTTATTCCAGAGAAATAAGCAAACAAATGAACACATTATTTGTATTGCAATTGCACTAAATTTATATATGAAACTGAAAAAAATTGATATCTTTATGAAGTTGCATAATCCTATCCAAGGACAGATATCACCTTCCATTTGGTAAGTCTTTATCAGAAATGCTTTCAAGTTTTCATCATATATGCTTTGCTCATTTCTCTTTAAGTTTATTTCTAAGTATTGGAAGGGAAGGGCAGAATTATAAGAGATTTTTTCCTAACATTTTCCAATGATTTACTCTCTCTATTTATGAAAGTTATTGATTTTTATGTAAATTTTATATCTGGTTGCCATACTTAAATGTTGTGTTAGTTTTACTTTAGATCTTCCTCGTTAATAGTCTGAACTTAATTAAGGTGCTCTTTGACACGTAATATATTATTGAATTTTATAAAATTTTAATGGATGTTGGAAAAATGCATGCTCAATTTTTAAAGTAGAAAATTCAATATATCCATGAACTAGTGCTCAAGAATTCTGCTAGTCAAATTTTCTGAGTTAGTTTTGGCATATTTGATCACAACGTCTGTTGATATTTGTTAACGTTTCCCAACTGAAAAAGTTATATTTAAAAATTTTTTCCTTTTTCTAATAGCTTTTGCTTTACTAATTTGAATCCATGTGATTTGGCAAGTGACAATTTGTACTATATCTTCATTGTGCATTATAATCATCAACTTAACTATGTCATTCATATATTCCTCAAATTAAGGTTATCATTTTGCTTTATTTTTTCTGTCTCAACAAAGACATTTTTACTCTTTTTAGTTTAAGTTTTCCTTTTACCTTTTGTTTTACACATATTTCTTCTAAGGAGACTCTTATTTTTGTGGCTATTGTGTAATTTTACTACATGTTTTCAAATGTGATAGAGACCACCAAACTGTTCTCCCAAAATATACCTAGCGATCTGTACCCCACCAGCAGCCAACAAGAGTTCAGATTGCACCATATTTTCACGAGTCCATACATTTCACCCAAATGATGGTGGTAAAATGGATTTACATTGTGACTTTTTAAACGTTTTTTCTTTTCTTTTCCTAATTTCAATTTTTAGATTCAGGGAGTACATGTGCAGTTTATGTGACTACACTGCATGATGCTGAGAAAGGGGTATGGATCCTGTCATGCAGATAGTGAGTATAGTACCCACAAGATGGTTTTTCAACCCATGAGTCTTTGTGTCCATGAGCACCCAATGTTTAGTTCCTATTTTCTTGTTCTCCACTTCTGCAAAATGCTTATTTAGATACTTACTTGTATTTCCCTTATTAATTTGTAGTTCTCTAAATATTCTGGATGCTAGTCATTTGTTAGTATATTCACTGGGAATTTTTGTTCATTTTTTATTTATTGATTTTTTTTTTTTACCAGTTTTTGGTTTCAATTTTAGTTTCTAAATGGTATTTTATAATGAACAAAAGTATAGTTTAACACAAATAGGTTATTAATCTTTGCTTTCATGACTTGTGATTCTTTTGTGTCTTATTTAAAAATGCTTCTGTGAGTTCTAGCCAGAGCAATCAGCCAAGAGAAAGAAAGAAAGAAAGGTCATCCAAATAGGAAAAGAAGTCCGAATATCTCTCTTCACTGACTATATCATTCTATACCTAGAAACTGGAAAGACTCCACCAACGATCTCTTAGAACTAGTAAATGACTTCAATGAAGCTTTAGGACACAAAATTAATGTACAAAAATCATTAGCATTTCGATACACTGATAATGTTCAAGTGGAGAGTGAAATCAGGAACACAATCTCGTTTACCATATAGCCATGTACAAAAAAAAAAAAAAAAAATGCCTAGGAATACATCTAACCAAGGAGGTGAAAGATCTCTACAAGGAGAACTACAAAACACTGCTTAAAAAATCATAGATAACACAAAAAATGGAAAAATATTCCATGCTCATGGATTGGAAAAATCAATATCATTAAAATGGCCATACTGCCAAAGCAATCTAAAGATTCAATGCTCATGCTATCAAGCTACCAATGTCATTTTTCACAGAACTAGAAAAAAAAAATACTAAAATTCATATGGAACCAAAAAAGAGTCTGAAAAACCAAAGCAATCTTAAGTAAAAAGAACAAAGCTGGAAACATAGACAAATGAAACAGAATAGAGAATCCAGAAATAAAGCCACACATGTACAGCCATCTGATCTTCAACAAAATCAACAAAAATAAGCAATGGGGAAAGGACTTCCTATTCAATAAATAGTACAGGGATAGCTGGCTACTCATATGCAGGAGAATGAAACTGGACTTCTACCTTTTACCATATACTGAAATTTACTCAAGATGGATTAAAGATTTAAATGTAAGACCTCAAACTATAAGAATCCTGAAAGAAAATCTGGGAAACAGCATTCTGAATGTTGGCCTTGGGAAAGAATTTATTATTAAGTCCTCAAAAGCAATTGTGAGTCCTGTCTCTACAAAAAGTAAAAACAATTAGCTAGGCATGGTAGTGCATGCCTGTGTGAGGCTGAGGTGGGAGGATAACTTGAGCCTAGGAAGTTGAGGCTGTGGTGAGCCATGTTTGCACCATTGCACTCCAGCATGGGCAGCAGAGTGAGACCCTCTTTCAAAAAAAAAAAAGCAATTGACAAGTGGGACCTAATCAAACTAAAGAGCTTCTGCATACCAAAAGAAACTATCAACAGAGTAAACAGACAATCCACAGAATGGGAAAAATATTCACAAACTATACATCTAATAAACATCTAGTATCCAGAATCTATAAAGAACTTAATTCAACAAGCAAAATAACAAATAACTCCATTAAAAAATGGGCAAAAGACGACTGGGCATGGTGGCTCATACCTGGAATCCCAGCACTTTGGGAGGCCAAGGCAGGCAGATTACCTGAGGTCAGGAGTTCAAGACCACTCTGGTCAACATGGTGAAACCCCATCTCTACTAAAAATACAAAAATTAGTTGGACGTGGTGGCACACACTGGTAATCCCAGATACATGGGAGGCTGAGGCAGGAGAATTGCTGGAGCCCAGGAGACAGAGGTTGCAGTGAGCCAAGATTGTGCCACCTCTCTCCAGCCTAGCCTACAGAGTAAGACTCTGTCTCAAAAAAAAAAAAAAAAAAAAGGGCAAAAGACATGAACAGGTACTTCTCCAAAGAAGACAAGAAAGCAGATGACATATGAAATGTTGCTAATATCACTAATCATCAAAGAAATGCAAATCAAAATTACAATGAGATACCATCTCACACTAGTCAGAATGGCTCTTATTAAAATGTCAAAAGCAACATATCGAGGCTGTGGAGAAAAGGGAATGCTTATACACTATCGATGGAAATGTAAATTAATTAAACTGCTATGGAAGGCAGTTAGGGAATTTCTCAAAGAACTTAAAACAGAGCTACCATTTGACCCACCAATCTCATTAATGGGTATATACTCAAAAGAAAATAAATTGTTCTACCAAACACACAGGCACTCATGTGTTCATCACAGTGCTATTCACAATAGCAAAGACATGGACTCAATCCAGGTGCCCATCAATGGTGTGTTAAAAGAAAAATTTTGGCCAAATCAAATTTAAAAGAGTTTAGTTGAGCAAAGAATCATTCGTGAATCAAGCAGCCTGGTGAGCCACATTAGGCTCAGAGACTCCAGTGCAGCCACGTATTGGAATAAGATTATGGACAGAAAAAGGAAAGTGATCTACAGACCATGGAAGTGAGGTACAGAAACAGATGGATTGGTTACAGCTCAGCGTTTGCATTATTTGAACACTCTGAATAGTTGGCCACCTTTGGTCAAAACTCGGTGATTGGCACAAGAGTAATTTACAGTCTATTTATAATTCAATTTAAGTTACAGTTTGTGATGTACAGAGAAACATTTAGGCTGAACTTAAAGTACGTAAGGAGGCAGTTTTAGGCTAAACTTGATTTAACGGGTGCATTGAATACAGAAAATGTGATATACATACACCATGAAATACTACATAGCCGTGAAAAGGAATGAAATCATGTCCTTTGCAGCAACATAGGTGCAGCTGGAGATCATTTTCCTAATTGAATTAATGTAGGAACAGTAAACCAAATACTGCATGCTCTCACTTATAAGTGGAAGCTAGACACTGGGTACTCATGAATGTAAAGATGGCAATAACACACACTGGGGACTACTAGAGAGAGGAAGGAGGAAGTGGAGCAAGATTTGAAGAACTATTGGGTACTATGGGCACTACCTGGTGATGGGATCATTCACATCCTAACTTCAGCATCATGCAATATACTCATGTAGCAGACCTGCACGTGTACCCCCAAACCTAAAAGTTGAAATCATTTTTAAAGCTTATGAATAATATAAAATATTTATAGAAAATAGAAACAGAAAAACCCTTCTTTAAGGCTTTTTTTTCTTTGTTTCTTTTCCTTTTTTTGTTCTCTTTGAGGTTTTAAATATAATCTCTATTATTTTCTGCTGAGATTTTACACTATTTCTTTTTCACTTTTAAGTTTTGGATACATCTGAAATTGACTTTTTTGCATGGTGTAAGGTAGGCATAGAATTTAATGTTTCTCTATATGAATAACCAATTTTCCCAACTTATATTTAATAGTCCATACTTCCCATGCTGTTCTAAAATGACACTTTGCTTTACTTCAAATTTTCTTTATTTATGGTACTATTTATGGACTTTCTGTCGTGTTGTATTGGTCTCTTTGTCTTTACCTATCTTAAAATTATGTGGCAGTGCATTTTATTGCTTTATAATAAACCTTGATATCTGGTGGAAAATTTATGTCAGTTTTCTGGCTATTCTTTGCCTTTCATGTGAATTTTATAATAAGCTTGTTAGGACATGAAAATCCTTGTTAAGATTTTTACAGTCATCCTTTGGTATTGGCAGAGATTGGTTCCGGAAATCCCTGAAGGTACCAATATTCATGAATGCTCAAGTCCTTTATATAAAATGGTATAGTAGTATTTGTATATAGCCTACATACATCCTTCCATATACTTGCAAATATCTCTAGATTACCAATAGTGCCTAATACACTGTAAATAACCATGTAAATCATTATTTTACTGTATGTGCAGGGAATAATGACAAGAAAAAAATGTTTGTACATGTTTAATACAGATACAACCATTCGTTGTTTTCCAAATATTTTACATCCACAGTTGGTTGAATGCAGGGATGCAGAACCCATGGACCACAGAGGGCAACTGTATTTAAAATGTTTTCTATTTATGCATTAATTTCTTGTAGAATTAATACTGAGTCACCCTATCCATGAATATGGCCTACCACTCCACTTATCCCATTTGTTTTTAATGTCATTTCCCCATAGGTTGGATATTTCCTCTTATTTGTGCTATTTGTTCTTGTTATACTCAATTATCTTTCAGAGAAATTTTAAGAGCATAAAAATTGTCTTTTATATCTACAAGCATATTTAACATTTCTGGTGCTCTTCTCCTCTTTGGGCAGATTTGGTTTTCCATCTGTCATCACTTTCCTTCAGCATGAAGAATTTTAACATTTCTTGTAATGGAGGTTTGTTGGCAATAAAGTTGTTCATAATATTACCTTGTTATACTTTGCATATATATATATATATTTTTTGCTATTTCCTTTCTTGCATTACTGATATTGGCAACTTGTGTTTTCTCTTAATTTTCTTGATTAGTATGTTAGAGGTTTGTTTGCCCTCTGTGGTCCATTAGTTAACTTGATTGATCTTTGCAGAGAACCAAATTTTGCTTTTAATGACTTACTCTATTAAATTCCTTTTCTATATCTTTGACTTCTGTTGTTTTCTTTATTACTTCCTTCACTACTCTTACTTGTTTTCTTTGCTTTACTTTTTTTTAACTTAGGATGGAAGCTTATATAATTTACAACTTTCTTTTTTACTAATGTGTAGGCATGAAAATCATAAATTTACCTCTAAGTGTTGTTTTTATTTCACAAAGTGTATATGTTGTGTTTTTGTTATCATCCAGTTCCAAATATTTTCTAACTTCACCTAGAACTTTTCTTCTGACCCACAAATTATTTAGAATTCTTTTCACTTCTTTTGAAAATTTCTCTTTTTACTTTCATTTTTGCAAAATATTTTTACTGGATATAGTGTTCAATAGCAATTATTTTTTCATTTCAGCAGTTTAAAAATGTCAATTTCTTGTGTTTTATCTTGCATTGTTTCTGATGAGAAACAACGTCTTTTTTCTTCCTCTTTGTAACCTGTCTCTTTTTCTCTGGTTGCTTTTAAGATTTTCTCTTAATCATTATTTTTTATAAATTTGATTACAATATGTTCTGTGGTTTTTCTTGGGCTTCTTTTCTTGAACTTTATTGACCTTCTTGTGTGTGTATGTGGATAGCTTTCATTAAATACAAAGAATGTCTGACTCAGTATTTCTTTAAATACATTTTCTGACTTCTGTGGTCTTCATGGGAGTCAATGACATGTTTGTTAGACTGTTTCATATTATCTTACAGGTCAGTGAAGCTCTGCTTTGATTGCTTTATACTTTTTTTTATTTTTTATAATTGGGGGGTCGCACTCTGTCAGCCAGGCTGGGGTGCACTGGTGCAGTCAAAGCTTACTGCAGCCTTGAAATCCTGGGCTCAAGCAATCCTCCCACCTTAGCCTCCTGTGTAGCTGGAATTACAGGTGTCCACAACCGCTTATCCTACATTGTTTTCTACTTGCTTGGATTATATCATCAAGTTCCCTGATCTTTTCTCTTGCCATGTATATACTCTATCTTAGCCCAACTAGGAATTTTTTTTTTCTGATATTTTATCTTTCAGCTTTTGATGTTCTATTTCTTAATGACATAATTTCCTTTCCCCCATCTAACCCCCACCCCACAAATCCTAGCTGCTGGTAACCATCATTCTGCTCTCGGCTTTTATGTGTTCTTTCTCTCTCTTTTTTTTAAGCTTTCACATATAAGTGAGAGTATGAAGTGTTTATCTTTCTGTGTCTGGCTTATTTCACTTAGCATAATGTCCTCCAGGTTCATCTATTTTGTTATAAGTGACATGATTTTCCTCTTCTTTAAATGCTGACTAGTATTCTATTGTGTATATATACCACATGTTAAAATCAATCCATCAGTTGATGGACACCTAGGTTGATTCTATAATTTGGCTATTGTGAATAGTGCTGAAATAAACATGGAAGTACAGATATATCTCTGACATAGTGATTTCAAATCCTTAGCATGTGTACCCAGAAGTGGAACTGCTGGATCATACTGAAGCAGGGTAGTTCCCTTGACCCCTATGCAGGACTTGTAAAGGAGTGGCTCGCTTAGTCCACAGCACTCAAACCCCTTGCAGGAGCAGGGGGCACGCAGGTGAGCAGGTGCAGAAGCTGGGAAGAGTGCCTTAAAACCCCATACCAGCCTGTGGCAGTGTGTAGGGGTTGCCCACGAACCCCTGAGCCACAGAGGGCATGTGTTACAGTGCATTCCTTTAGCTTTGCTGTCCACGGATGGCGTAAGTGTTAAACAGCTCAGTGGAGGGTCAGTGTGACAGCCTCTTTCACCTGCACCTGGGTCCTTGTCTGGTGTCCAGGAGGAATGAGGTTGTGCAAACAGATTGGAGGGTGGTTCATGCAAAGCATTTTATTGAGCAGTGGAAGTGGCTCTCAGTGGGATGGGGAGCTGGAAAGGGGATGGAGTGTCCAACAGGTCTTTCCCTGGGGTTCAGCCATCCCTGGCCAAAATCCTTTCCAACAATAGTCTCCAATGTCCAGGTGCTTCTTTCCTCTCGAGGTTCAGACACTTTTCTCTTTTAGTTTTTACTAAAAGACAAATTTAGTGAGCTTAATACGTGAGCTTCTTGGGATTGCTACTGGATGCCCAGCATACTGAGTGAGCTCACTTAACTCTGAATGGCTAGAACTTGAATGTCTTCCAGTCTTCTGGTCTATGGATTTCAGTAGTTGTCCAGTTTATTATTACTCAGTGCTTTGTCATTCTCCAGGAGTTATTTGTTCTGATTTGTAAAATGCACAGAAATCTGCACAGGGGCTCTTTTGAGTATCTGGCAAATGCTAAGATTTCTGGGCATCTTTCTCTGAATAATTCCCTTCTTTTCATTCAGCCCCACAAATTCTAGACACCTAATCCTTCCCAAGTTCTGATCAATGTTTCTTTAATTCAAAGAGACCACACTGTTCTTAAATGTTTTCCACTTCCATGCACCAGTCTGGAACATGCCTCCAAGCAGAAACCTGGGGAAATGATAGGGCTCATCTCATTTGTTTCCTTTCTCTCAGAGATTATAGTCTCGCAATTTTTCCCCCAAAGTCTAGAAATAGTTATCTGTCATAATTTCTTTTTACTTTTAATATGGTTTACAACAGAAACTGTTTACATCAGTAGTTAGTCCAGTGCTAGTTACCTCATCATGGCTAGATGTCGAAGTTCTCTGCATAGCACTTTACTCTTCAAAGAAGTCAGGACTATTACAGTTAGAAAAAAAAATCTCATGAGTCATCAATAGATCAATCCACCCCAACCTCATAGGACTTGAATTTCATTTTCTAACTATTCAATAAGTGGCTATTTAGGCTATACCTGGTCACCTCTAGTGATGATGAGATCACCTCTCCAAGGTGGGCATACATTTCAGGCTGGCAAGATCATCATCTTTTTCATGTTCAGAACTCCATCTCTCTGCAGCTCACTCTTGTCTTACCTCTTGATTCTGTGTGTGGATGAGTCTACTTTCTCTTCCACTAAACAGTCCTACAAATAGTTGACAGTAGCATCATGTTCCCACAGAGCCAGCTTTTCTTCATGATAAGCATGCCCAGTTTCTTCAACTTATTCCACAAGAATGAACAAGTAAGGTAAAAAGACAACTGCTTTATTCTCCTCCCTGCCCTTAAGTATATGCCCTAAGACTTTTGAAATCTCGGGAGAAAATTCCTTTTGAAGCCCTCCTGCACTCTTAGCTTGAATCAGACATGCTTAATTTGATCATTTGATCAGAGGATCACTCAGCCATTGCAAACAGTCTATGTAGTTAGCATCTTCAACATCTCCTAGGACTGTACGAATAGAGCCTCTTCCTAGTTTTATGATGCAGAAAACACCAGTCCTGACCATGCCCTCAAATGGAACTACAGAACTATTGGATAATTGCTTCATTTATTGGGAAGTGGGAACTAGAAGAGAGCAAAGTATAATTCTATTGAATTACATGTTTCCATTTTCTAATTGATAACTTTAAGAATAACATTGAACATAACATTTCAGGCCCCAATGGTCAGTTAACATATCTGAAGATTAGGGGTACTTTATGGTTCTGATATTATTTGTTGCTCAACTTTTTTTTTTTTGAGATGGAGTTTCGCTCTTTTGCCCACACTGGAGTGAAGTGGCGTGATCTTGGCTCACTGCAACCTCTGCTTCCTAGGTTCAAGCAATTCTCCTGCCTCAGCTCCCGAGTAATTGGGATTATAGGTGCCTGCCACCACACCTGCTAATTTTTGTATTTTTAGTAGAGAGAGGATTTCAGCATGTTGGCTAGGTTGCTCTCAAACTCCTGACCTCAGGTGATTTGCCTGCCTCGGCCTCCCAAAGTGCTGAGATTACAGGTGTGAGCCACCATGCCTGGCCGACTTTTCAGTCCTAAAATTGAGCTTTCAGTACTTGTTTTTACTCCAAAGTCAGGATTAATCTTACTTAATAACTGTCTTATAATGAAGTTAAATAAAAGTCCTGAAAAACATGTTCACCTGCACCTCTTCATTCTTAATAAGAACAGGTTTGGGGGCAGTGGGCCTCATAGACTAAACCTGACAGTTTTTTTTAATTGGTTTCTGATTCATTTCTTTAGGTTATGCCTTATTTCTCTTAGTCTCCAGGTCTGTACTAATCTGCATAACAGCATTAACAGAACATTGCAAAACATAATTCTCACTCGTTAAAAAAATGCAGATGCTAAATGTCACACATTTACATTTTGAAACAGTGATTTCCTTCAATCTACTTTATCTTATTTAACTTTTAAAAAATGATTTTCCAAGGGCTATAGTGTAGGAAAACCTTGGTAAATAACTTTACCTCAAGCATTTTTTAATCACATAGAGAGAGAACAGTTGCACCAAAGTGTCTCCTTATTAGCATGTAATGTCTCTTATGGTGTGATGGGTTCTGCAGCTGAGGAATAGCTATAAACATTTTTTGTTGCCTAAGACAAAATGGTTATGGTTAATACTTGCTTTCTCTTAACAGGCTCTTTATTTGCCCAATTAAATTTGTCTCATAAACTCTCTCATTTTAATATAATGATGAGGCTCTAGGGTTAGATCTGATGCTGGAGTCAGATATTTAGCTGTTCACCTTTACTACCCACAGAGAGGAAATGTTTTTCAGTAGCTTGTGATAAAAAATAGAAGGGAATAATAGATTTGAAGTGTCTGATATTTTGTAATCTGTTATATTTTCCTTGTCACTTCAAGACATGGCTGGAAAAAGAAAAGGAAGTGACCAGAAGATAGGCCTGGAAGTTGGTTTCAAATAGAGGAGTTGGACAAACTCTGCACTACAGACTTTGACAGTCAACGAACTAGAGTCTGAACAGCAAGGAGTAACCTGCAACTTCTATCAATAGTCTTCACCTTATTTCTAATACTAGGTGACTGTGGACCCACAGGCATTTGTCACCACCAAATAGGGGTCAAGAGCTCTCTAGTTTTAGCTAATTTTTATTAATTTCTCTGGCCCCACTCCACCACCAACATTCTTTTTTTAAATTCACCAAACTACATTGCACTCTTACTGTGAGCCAAGCCCAAAACTAGGTGCTAGAAATGCAAAAATAAATGTCAAGTTCTCTGCCTTAAAAGAAATTCACAGATAAGACTATAAAACAGGCAATTCAAAAACAGTTTGATAAGGCTTACAACCAAGATTGGCCAAATTCAAAACTAAATTTTAGTGGATCAGAGAGAATTTCTTGAAGGAATTAAAACCTAAACTAAACTTAACAGATAAGTGGTTAGCTTAGACAATGCAGGGGTAGAAGAGATGAAAATGTTGGGAATGAGAGAGAAAGGAGACTTCAGGTACCATAGTGTGGAAGTCTGAAGGAACATGATGGCCTCAGGTAATGATAATCGGTTTAGTGTGGTGGGAACATTACGCATTTGTATGTTAGCCCCTATTTCTATTATTAGTATGAATCAGTTGCCCAAATGAGAGACCTATCTTTGCATATGCCTTAGTATTACAGCCTCAGACATGGCTTTGAAATATAATTCCTCTCTCTATCCTCACTATCACTGCCTTAGGTCTCCCCTGGACTATTGTGTCTTCTACCTGAAAGTCAAGCCTTCATGCTGTCTTCTCTCCATTCCAACCTCCATGGGAAGAAGAGATAATATCATTTTCTAGCTGTATATAAAAAAAAGTACCAGGAATTTTTTGTTGACTGCAGGTATATTTAAAACCCTTTTTCTTGTCATACAAGTCTCAATCTAACTGAGCCGAGCTTACCTTACCAAGCTACATTCTTGCCACGCCCACATCATACAGGTCATTCTGTAACCCATCACATATTTTTAGAATTGTACTTTGAGGTCTTCCCTGAGACTTGAACATGCAATTTTTCTTCTCTTTTTAGACAAATACTTACTCATCCATCAGGATCCAGCTCAAATGCAATTTTGCTATGAATCTCTCCGTGGCTTTACTGATGAAATTAGTCAGTCTATCATTTCTCTTCTCTTAGTACATTGTAAATAATTCTATTAAACATCTTATATTATGTGGTGATTATGTTTTCATATCTATAAACAGATTGCAAGGTCTAAGCATATCCATTTTGTGACTTGTGGTGCCAAACTCTAGATACTATAGTGAGTTGAATGACAGCCCCCCAAAAGGTATGTCCATGTCCTGATCTTGGGAACCTGTGAATGTTACCTTATTTGAAGAAATGGTCTTTGTAGCTGTAATTAAATGAAGGATGTTTTAGATAAGGAGATCATCCTGGATTATCCATACAGGTCCTAAATCCAATAACAAGTGCTTTTATAAAGGTGAGACAGTGAGATATTTGACACAGAATAGGAGGAGCCAATGTGACCCTGGAGGGGTCATTAAAATATGGTCCCAGCCAAGGAATGCCAGCAGTTATCAGAATCTGAAAGAGGCAAAAATTGGATTTTCTGCTAGAGCCTCCAGAGGAAGTGTGGCCCTGGCAATACTTTGATTTGAGATTTCTTACCACCAGAACTGTAAAAGAATAAATTTCTGCAAATTTAAGCCATGCAGTTTGTAGTAATTTATTGCAGAAGTTATAGGACACTAACAGAGAGACCAAAAGGTGGTGACTATCACTATTATTGTCATTAATAGAATACAAATTCACCAGGATATAAAATGTATACATTACATTTCAGGTTCCTTTTTATGCCATAAATATAAATAACAAGATTCGCCTACATCATTCATTCATTAATTTATTCACATATAAGTATTTATGGTTTGAGCCTTTTCTATGTGCTAAGTACTATGCTTAGGACCTTGAATATATTATCTACTTGAATATTCACAGCAACATTCTTAGGGAGAAATAATTATTACAGCTTTGCAGATGACCTGAAAGAGACTCTAAGTTTTAAGTAATTTGTTCAGTCATGAGGAAGTGACTGAGGCAAAATTAAAACCAGATTTTTCTGAACCTAAAGTCTATGCCCTTAACCCTGATGATCCACAACCATATGATTTTAAAACATGCAGCCAAAATTAGGTATATGATAACATAAACAGTATTTGTTTTAGTGATTCTTCTTTTGCCAAAGTCCAAAGTTACATGTCAATGAAAAACATATTCTTAAACATTCTCATATTGGATAAAACAAATAGATTTCATTTCACTGTTTTTATTGATGGAACTAAGTTGCATAGTCCCATTCCAATGATAAATATTACTTATCTAAAACTTCAAGCTTAGAATTTAAAAATAATATAGGATTTCACTCTAATAGTTTCTATTAGTGAAACAAGAGAGTTCCCTGACGCCCTTCACAGGATGTGCGACAGGGGTGTGGCTTGTGCGTTCAGCTGCTATGTGCTCAACCCCCTTAGAGAAGGGGGAGCATGCAGATGGGCAGGTGCAGGAGCTTGGACAAGCACTTTGGGACTCTAATCCCACAGTAACATCTAGGGGTGGGTGCCTCCAACTCCTGAAGCCCAAGTTGGCATGGCATGTGTTACAGTGCACTCCTTTAGCTTTGCCATCTGCAGATGGCTTAAGTGTTAACCAGCTCAGTGCCCTCTTGGTACTCAGGTCCTTGTCTGGTGTTCAGGAAGAATCAGGTCACACATGGACTTGAAAGATGAATGCAGGGGTTTTACTGAGTGGTGGAGGTGGCTTTCAGTGGGATGCATGGGGAGCTGGAAATGGGATGGAGTGGGAAGATGATCTTCTGGAGTTTGGCTATCCAGCAGCCGATCACCTCTTTGACTGCCCCTAGTTAAACTCTTCTTGCATTTGGATGTTCCTTCTCTTCTCTCTGCTGTGCTGTTCTGCCATTCTTCTACTCTTCTGTTCGTCTCTGCCTTGTGTGCTTCTGGAACCTGGGGTCTGGGGTTTATATGAGTACGAGATGGGAGTGTGTGGTGGGCCAAAAGGCAACTTTTGGGTGCAAAACCAGGAATGCCTGTTCCCACTTAGGGTCATGGGGTTTCAGACTTGAGGGTAGGGCCTTTGCAGGGGAACTGCCTTCTTCTACATAATATTTTCCTGTCTCCTTTCCATATCATTAGTAGCAGATACACTTGAATCAAAGTAATAATAGGATTCAACCAAGGTAAATAGAGGAGAATTTGAGTTTTCACTCAAAAATACAACTCTGTTCTATAAGAAAATAATTTGGTCATCAACTGCCTTAATCTTTACTTGGATTACTTTAATTACATTTTGTTAATTCTACTCTAGTTTCTTCAGAGACTGATAGGCACAGTTTTGTTATCATATTTTATTTAAGTGGATCAGGTTTGTAGACAACTTATTTTCAAAAACATCAACAGGATTATCTTCTGTATCAAATAAAGGATGATAATCTGTTTTTAAAGCTTATAGCAGAATAGTTCTGAAAGCAGTAATGGAGTCCAGGAAGAGATGAGGTAGAGATGGCAAAAGGCCATTGATTGTCCAGAAGTTTTCTTCTAAAATCTTAGACCTTGCACAAATATACAAATACCATTAACCATAAATAATTACATTACTTTAGCCTGAGCTATATTTAAGCTAGGTCATTTGTTAGTTTGCTTATTTGTTTTAAGATCAGTGTTTCGTAAGGAAAATCATGTTTATGGTAAGACAAAAACTCAATCCACACTACTAATACAGAGCTGCAAATATCTACAAAGCCACTTCTGTCTTACTTTTCCAGGAAATAACAGATATAAAAGAGATTATTTGTATGGCATGAGCCTCATATTTGTCAGAGCTTAGTCACGGATGTCTGCCAACTTGGTAGTGTGAAAGCACACTGGACTGAATTGGGAGACGTAGGTGCTAATCCTCTTTCATTACTAATTGTAGGAACCTCAGATAGTCACTTTTCTCCTTGGGTTTTAGTTTTTTATTACAAAGACAATGAGTAGGGCAAGATGCCCCTAAGGTCCATTTCTAACTTTAAAAGTTTACCATTTCAATCTCAAAAGAAAGGAATTAGGTATAATATTTTTATTTTGTTTCATCCAAGATCAAATCATACCCATTTACAGTGCAACTTCTAAGAGGCTCCATTAGCTTCATATTGTTTCACAGAACTTCAGGCTTTGCCTTACAGAGTTATTTTACAAAATTATGGGCTTAACATATATTTTGGAGGTTGAATTGACAAGATTTTGTGGTGATATGAATACGGAAATAAAGCATAAAAAAAGTGTTAAAGATGAAATGCTTGTTCCTGGCATAAACCATTGGGTGGTTGCTAAAATCAGAAATACTGGAAGAAAACTAGATTGGAAGGAAAGGTCAAACATTTCGTTTTGGGCAACTCAAATCTGGGGTGCTTCTAAGAATGAAATGTATATGTAGGTAAATATTCAAGTTTGGAGTTTAGAAGAGAGGTCAGGCAGGGAGATATGAATATGGCTATGATAAAAATATGTTAATGGAAGCAGTGTGAAAGCAAAAACCAGGCAAAGCAGGTAGTTATAGGGCAGGGAGCTCTTACAAATTTCCTGTCCCTTCCCATCACCACTGAAGGAGCCTTGGTTTGCCCCAGGGATGGAGGAGGAGGATGTCTTAAGTTACTTGCCCTTGGTAGCTATGTCACAAGCAAAATGTCCTATTACATCTGTACCCCTTTTCTTTCTTCATCTAGAAGGACTTTCTTCCTTGTATTTCCAAATAAAATCCTACTAATTCTCCAAAAAACAATTTAAATGCCTTAAACCTTCCTTAATATCCCCAGATCAAAGTTGCCTTTATTTCTTCTGAGTTCAAATATTCCTTGTCCTTCTTTGTTAATCATTTTCTTTTTATAGGATTTACGATCTTTATCAGACTGTCAATCCCTTCATATCAGGAACCAAGTCCTCTCACCTTTGCTCTTAGCAAAACATTTTAAGCAAAGACTTACTAACTATCTATTGAATTGAAACAGAATATAAATTGTTGAGGTATATTGTTGCAATACAATGTATTTTTTAGAAGTGTAATGTGTATTTTTGAGTTTTGTCATTATCTCCTTCCAAGTGAAATGGGAGAGTTCTCTGACCCCCCTGACGGGACATGCAACAGAGGCATGGTTTGTGTGTTCAGCTCCCATATACTCAAACTTCTTATGGGAGGGGGAACATGCAGATGGACAGGTGCAGGAGCCAGGGTGAGTGCTTCTGGGCTGTGGCCCCATGGTAGCAACTAGGCGTGGGTGCCTGTGACTCTCAAAGCCCCAGTGGGTGTGTTACGGTGCTCCTTTAGCTCTGCCATACACAGATGACTTAAGTGTTATCCAGCTCAGTGTCCTCTTGCTACCTAAATTCTTGTCTGGCATCCAGGAAGAATCAAGCCACATGGACAGATTGAAGGATGGTAAATGTGGGGGATTTTATTGCTGGATAGAGGTGGTTCTCAGTGGGATGAATGGGGAGCTGGAAATGGGATGGAGTGGGAAGATGATCTTCACCAGGAGATCAGCCTTCCTGCTGCTGATCTCCTCTCTGAACGCCCCCAGACAAACTCCTCTCAATGTTCAGATATTCCTTTTCTCCTCTCCTTCTCTGCCACACCACTCTGCTACTCTGCTGCTCTTCTGCCCCTCTTCTCTTCTGCTCATGGAGCCTGGGATTTGGGGTTTATATGGGTGCAGAATAGGGGAATGGGGCAGGCCAAAAGGCAACTTTCAGGTATGAAAACAGGAATGCCTGTTCCTATTTAGGGCCATGGGTTTCCAGGCTTGAGAGTGTGGTTTTTGCCAGGGAACTGTCCTCTTCTACCCAGTATTTCCCTGCCTCCTCCTCACATGACAAGCAAATACCCTCTTGAAGTTAGGTCTCCGCCTGTGACTTGCAATGGGCAACAAAATGAGAACAGAAATGGAGGTTGTCACTTCTGAGTTGAGGCATGTAGAGTGGTGTGTTTCTCCCCACACTCTCTTCCCCTGCTGTGGAAGCCCCTGCAGATGTGCAGGTGCTTCACGAGCCTGGCAGCCTGCAGTGCTGAGCCTCCACATGAGGACAGTTGCCTTGGAGAGTTGCTGGATGATGAAATTTTTGAGCTGTTTGTTCCCCAGCATAATGAAGTTTATCTTGAGGCAAAAGAAAATCAAGTTTTAAAAGAGAGAGAGAGAGAGTGAGAGAGAGAACTGAATTCAAATCCTGGATTTGCCACTTCACAGTAATGTGACTTTTAAGAAGTTCAGTAAAATCTTATACCTCAGTTTCTTTGTTTGTAAAATGGAAGCTGCTACCCTCTCTACCTTCCACATTTAACAGAAGGTTATAGAAAATATCATAAGTATTGATCATATAACAGATGGTTATAGAAAATATCATAAGTATTGATCATATAACAGATGGTTATAGAAAATATCATAAGTATTGATCATATAACAGATGCTTAATAAATAGTATCTATTTATCTATAACATTATATCATATATATCTTACATTTTCGCACTTTCTGGGTCACCTAGCACAATGCCAAGAATAATATCATGGCCTGGGTAAAGTTGGCTGGTTAATCTGAATATTTATGATAGAATACCTATAGACTATACAATGAGAGACTTACAGAGGTACTCAAGAGACCATTTCTAAATTACCAAAGAATGCAAATGAAGTCTGGTATAAAGTTGACCCTGACCTTTAGAGAATTTAGAGGGCAGTGTGTTCTTAAATAATGAACTGTACTTGAATAATTTCTTCAATGTGTTGGTTCCAGCCGTTCAGCATACATTGCATACCAGACCTCCCTGCTCTCACTGCCTTGTTCCTAGATGATTGTTCTGTAATTAACCTTGGACAACTCCTACCCTTCATTTTTCCTCCTCTTGTATCCTTCCTAATGTATCATTTAGCCAGTGCAGAGGTTTGGCTTGATCCAGCCTCTAAGGTTTTGATTTCTCAGACTCATTTCACACTGGCAACATGCCATGATCATCAACACTAGTCATTTCTATTTAATAGAAAATTAATTATTCTACTTCATAACATTTATGGTTTTTTTTCTTTTTTTACTGCTATTGCTCTGTTTGCCTAAGAAAGATTTGAGATTAAAAAAAAAAAAAAAAACTCTCATTACAAAATGGTATTTTGTTCTAAATGTCTAAATAATTTAAACTCAATCATAAAGATTTAAAGGATAGTTTGGAAGACGTTTGATGTTGTCAGGGAAAGATCATGGGCTTTAGAATGAGAGGAGAATCTGAATTTTAGCTTCTCCACTTGATAGCTCTTTATTTAGGGTAAATCTGGCTTTTTACAACCTCACTCTCTCACTTCCTTTATCTGTGAAGTTCAGATAATAATAATATTTACATCTTAGATTAGTAAGATTGGATGAAGTAATATTTAAAAATCCATGTAAAATCCATAGAAGTGCCTACTATAGAGTTAGCACTGGATGAAAATGTTGGTTCCATCACGGAAGTTACAGTTTACTTAAGAGATAAATGGAAACATTCGAAATTGAAGAAGGAGCTCTGTAAAATTGATCTTGAATGAGCATCTTTATCCACAGAAAGGGCAATTAAGGGCTGATTTCTGTGATAAGCACTTTAGGTGCACCAGCAGGGCACAGGAGGAGCAGGCCAGTGAATGCAGGAGTTGAAAATTTTAGTGCTCAGAGAACCTTAAAGAGAAACCAATGATATGATGCAGGATTTGAGATTTTATCTGAACGCAGGAGTGTAGATACAACTTGGGTAGATGAAGACATTAGGTGGGAGGTAGAAAGCACAGCTGAGGTGCTATGTTATGACAATAGAATTTTTTCATATATGGAAAAGAATAAGATGATCAGCTGACTGGAGCTACGAGTTTGCCTTAGGAACCAGCATAAAAATGGGAGGGAAGGATTGCATTCATTTAGGGAGAATCTGAGATCCACAGTTACTTTCACTTTACCTTGAAGGAAATTTGGAGCCATTTTAGGGTAGTAACATGACAAAGCAGTGCTTTAGTATGATTCTCTCTGGTATCTGTGTTTGCAAGATGATATCAGATGTAGCACACATTGGGGCAGAACAGTTTGTTAAAGAGATGATGAGAGTAATACTGATTTGGGAGATGGAGACTTGGAGTAGTGATAAATGTGACTAGAGGATAAATGGTGACATCCACAGCCATTCTCAGGAAAACATAGGGTTTGGCAGTAGATTCCTAACAGGAAATTAAGAAGAGGTAATAATTATGGATGACCTATAGATGAGTGTTTGTGCATCAAACTCAGAAAGTCCATCCCACTCACCAAAGAATCTTTGAAAACTCCCTATTGTGAAGCATTCATTGAACTTTGCATGATGAATTAGAACAAAATTGTATGTTATTATGTTT
Organism: Piliocolobus tephrosceles; assembly: GCF_002776525.5. Taxonomy (NCBI): domain Eukaryota; kingdom Metazoa; phylum Chordata; class Mammalia; order Primates; family Cercopithecidae; genus Piliocolobus; species Piliocolobus tephrosceles. The sequence goes on from NC_045452.1 coordinate 63,724,915, forward strand.
TAAGGTGGCCTTTGTGTTGACTGGTTTATTGGGAGAGACAAAATATCAATACCAGTCTGCTTTGCCTGGTACCTAATAGACCTATGGGCTCAAAATGGAAAGATGTGGATATCTTGTGTTTTATTTGTTTACCCACTTTCGCATCATGGAGCTGGAGACTCAGAAGGCAACCTAGACAAGTTCCTGCTCTGCTCTAAATGTGGAGATGGCTTCTGTCACAAGAAAGGGCTTGTTCCATCATATCAGTTATCATATAACCTGAAAATTCCTCATGCGGTTGGCTTTCACCCCCATGCATGTCTGACCCTACTCTTTTCCTTTTATCAATGGTGGTTTATGCATGGACTCCTCCTTTGTTAACAACAAGCTCACATTTACGTAACTCACCCCAATGGGAAATTAACATGCCACAAAGTCAGGGGAAAAATGAGCTAAATTGAAAAATGTGCTAAGTGGGAATAAAATGTGTACATAAGTTTGTATCTTTCAGCCCAACATTTAAAGAACTGCATCAAGAGAACAGATCTGGAAAGATCACTTAGTCCATACAAATAACTTCAGCGAACATAGGGGTTCTCAACCCTGACTATGTAGGAGAATTTTACAGGAACTTCTGACAGATACCAATCTCATCCCCAGAGATCCTGTTAAATTATGTATAGAGGGATACCTTGAGATCAGGACATTTTGAAATCTCCCTAGGAAACTGTAAAGTGCAACTAGGGTTGAGACATATTCTTCTGTACCCTGGCCTGGCTGCTCATTAGGATCAATCGGGGAGTCTATAAAAAAATATGCCCAGTTTCAACTCTCAAAAGATTCTCACGTAAGTGGTCTTGGGCAAAATCTGAGCATTGATGTATTGGAAAGTTCTCCACGTGATTCTTCTGTAAAGCCAGTTTGAGAATCGATGAGCTGAGGAGTAACTCCTAAACATCAAAATCCCCTGAAAAAGTTGTTAACACAAAAGATTGCTGGATCCCATTTCCACAAACTCTGCTTCAGTAGTTGTGGGTGGAACCAGATAATTTATATGTCCAACAAGTTCCCAGGTTTGGTTGCTGTTGCCAGTGTGGAGACTCCATTTTGAGAAACACGGAAGTAAAACTGATCTATATTAAAAATATTTCTGAAGTAGATTAGTCTCCTTTGTAAATATCCTACAACACTTTAGTCTCACCTTAATGCATCCAATTTATTTCCTTAACAAGGTCTTAGTTATTTGAAGTTGAGATCGTCAGTGAATTCATATGAACACCACTAGTTACCAATTAATTCCTTCACTTTTTATCACTCTCTCCCCCCAAAAAGTGATTTTTTTTTCTTTTGTAATTTCTATTCAGAAGAAATGTAAGCAAATAACTACTAACCATTCAAAATTTGATTTTTGACTTCTAAGGGTTAAGGACCACGGATCCACAGTAATTTAAAAAAATCATATAAACACAAAAGAGTAGGAGGCACGGATAAGACACCATTGTAGGTATCATATAATAAAACTCAAGGTCACCTTGACCCATAGGTTAGAGAATGCCATCTACTAAGCACAAAGGAAAACAAATTGTCACATTTTTTTTTTCTGTCACTGGTTGTAAATGAAAGAAGATATTTTGAGGAACAGGATTAATAGAACATTAAAATAACTAGGAAAAAAGGCTGGTAATTAAAGATGTACTGTAATTCAAACCCAGCCTGAACAATGGCTCTTCTCTTCTGATTCTACTTCTTTTTAATTACAGAAATAACAGCTCTTCCTGGATCAGCTCTCTCCCGTCTGTCATCTCCAACAGATACAAAGCCAGCTTTAAAAAGACCAAACCTGCAAAAATCATTCATGCTCTCTGCCTCCATGTTTTTCTTTCCAACCTAGTTCCTCCAGAAAATGTAAAAGAGCAACCGAACCGTCAACTGGTACAATGACTTCTACACGTCAGACCTCGGCCACACCACAGCCATCAGATTATTCTATCACAGCGTCTCTCAACCGTGGAATATGGTCTCCAAGGGAAACAAGCCAGAGAGGGCTCAGGAGCATTGCTATAAAGCAGAAGGCAAATGGAAATCTTTCCCCAAAGGGCACACTAGGATTGTTAGGTGAGGGCTGCTCAATCCATTAAAAGTTTAAACTCAAAAAAAAAAAAAAAAAAGAAAAAAGAAAAAAAAAACCTTTTGTAAAAAAGCAACCTGTTCCAGATTTTAAGTATAAAAGAGAGTTTATTCAGGGGACCGAAATGTTGACAGTGAGTCAATCGGGAGGATATTTTCAATCAGGACCGTCTGACTGACAGATTTCATATTATTAATGCACATACTAGGAGACATCAAATTTGAAGGGCAGGCATTGTGCTAAGTCAAACTTCTACCTAAAAATGCATTACATTTTGTCTGTAAATCAAGGTCAGTTATTAAATTAAGGTGCTCTTATCCCTAAATACTTTATTCCATCATCGTGTTTAATTAATCACAAACCCCTTACTTGGGGTTCTTTAGGAAGTGATGAGCAAAATCCATAAAAAATTAAGAGAAAAAGTGACATATCTTTAAAAAACCAGAGAATAGGTGTAAGGAAATTTAAGTATAAGTAAAAAAATTTACATGATTCTTTAAATAGATGATAGATACAATAATAATAATTTTGGAGCCCTACAACTCCACAGCACATTAATCTTTTCAAATTGTTATTTTTCATCATTAAAACAATCATGTAAAACAGGTAGAGTACATCAATATTCCAATTTCACAGATGCATACACTGAGTCAAGGAAAAGTTAAGTATCTATTAAGTCATCCATCTTACTGGAAATGGAACGGAGACTTGAAAGCATATCTTCTAAATCCCACCTCTTCTCTAAAGATAGTGTCACCTCTTCTCCAAAGATAGTGTCAGAACATAGAAAGTAGAAGTTAAACTGTATGCACCATTCTGCCTTCCATATTTGTTTTTCCCAAGAAGTAATTTAAAAAACACATCAGAGATAATGCTTGTGAAACACTTTGCTAAATGCTAAATTGTGCAAATACTTTGGCAAAGAGTAGCAGTTCCTTAAAAAATTAACAAAGAATTACCATATGACCCAGCAATTCCAATCCTAGCCATGTACCCAAGAGAACTGAAAATATATGTTCATGTAAGAACTTAGAGTTAAATATTTGTAGCAGCTTTATTTAAAATAGCCAAAGAGTGGAAACAACCACAAAAAATGTACCTCAATGATGGATGTGTAAATAAAACATGCTATATATATATAACAGTAAAATATTATTTAGTCACAAAAAGAAATGAAGTTTCTTTTTCTATTACTTGGTCATAAAGTGTTTTGTTTGTTTGTTTTTGTAGCATGTACTGACCTGGAAAACCTCATGTTAAGTGAAAGAAGGCAGTTACAAAGGACCACATAGTTTTGACACCATTTATATAACATGTCTAGAACAGGCAAATCTAGAGTGATGGAAAGTAGGTTAGTGGTTGTCTAGTACTACAGTAAGCAGGGATTGGAGAGTGTTGGCTAAAGAATACAGGGTTTCTTTCTGTGGTGATTTTTTTTTTTAAAGTTCTAAAATTGATTGTTGTGTTGTTTGCACAATGTTGTGAATATCTTAAAAGCTATTGAGTGATACACTTTAAATGGGTGAATTGTATTGTAGGTAAATTATGTCTCAATAAAACTGTGAAAAAAACACACAGGCATACTCTGTTTCAAGTAGTGCATAAGATCATCTCTGCATTCAAAAGAGATAAAAGAAACTCTCTTTCTTTACTTCCTTTACTTTTTCTTCTTTTAGTCTTCCCAGGTTTTAGGATCAGAACTCAAGTTGTTGTGATAACAATTTGCAAAGTACGTAGTAATTTGCAAAGTACGAAGGAGTTTGATCCACTTTGATTTGCCTGAGATCTAAATCCAGATGTAGTACTTTGATGGGCATTTCGAGTTTTCAGCATCTTACTGACAGAAAGACTGCCTGGAAGGGCATAATTCTTCTGTACAAAGGACACTGAGTATTCTTTAATCTTGTATCTATTTTTGTTTCTGCCTCTTACCTGGATTCTTGTGTTGCATCATCCACACTTAAACATAACAATTCATGACTTCAACTCCAGGCCATTAGATTGGTGGGTTTAAAAAACCCTGTAGCCAAGCATGGTACCTCAGGCCTGTTATCTCAGCATTTCAGGAGGCCGAGGTGGGAGGATGGCTTGTGGCCAGGAGTTCAAGACCAGCCAGAGCAATGTAGTCAGATCCTGTCTCTACAGAAAAATGAAAAAACTAGCCAGGCATGTCACTCACATGCCTGCGGTCCCAACTACTGAAGAGTCTGAGGTGGGAGGATTGCTTGAGCCCAGGAAATTGAAGCTGCATGAACTATGATTATAGGATGGCATCCCAGCCTGGGCACACAGCAAAGTGCTGCTTCTAAAAATAACATAAAATGAAATGAAATGAAATAAAATAAAATAAAATAAAATAAAATAAAAATTTAAAAATAGACACTGTAACTACTATTACTTACTTGACTTCTCATCTTTCCTTTTTCTAGTTTTTAGAGAAATGGCTCTTAGTATCTCTGCAAACCACCTACCTAATCACTAGTTTCATTTGATATAATAAAATAAAATTTACATAAAATCATTCCCATAGTAACTATCTACACAATTAGATACAATAGTTCTCTAATTTTAAGAGGTGATTACTCTCTTTTCAGGTGTAAAGTTAACCTAAAACAGAGCACAATGTATTTTTTAAAAAATACATTAGTCAAATCTAAGCAGGCATATTAAACAATAAAAGGAGGTGATTTCATCACATGCACAAAGCTGAAAACGTTTTTCTCGCTTAATTATTTAAAGATTGTGAACTTTTTGATGGAAAGATGTGTTTTTTAATTCATTTTTATGCCTTTACATATCTTGAATATCTTGAATATTTCCTACCATATAATGAATGGGTGCTTAATGTGAATGGATGGATAAACAAATGAGTGAATGAAAGTCTGAATTAGCCACATCTGTTTTTAACAGACTGGAATCAAAGAGCCCTGGACCCAAGACATGATTTTTTCAATTCCTTTTTTTTGTACACGCATGTAATTTTATATCGGTTAGACTTAATTTTCTCATCAGCTACATGAGATTGCTAATGTGTTGTGAGCATAAATAACGGTGTGAACACAGAAAATCTGAGACAGGTCACAGTTAATTTAGAAAGTTTATTTTGCCATGGTTGATGACATGCCTATGACACAGCCTTGGGAAATCCTGACGATACATGCCCAAGGTGGTTGGGGCACAGCCTGATTTTATACATTTTAGGGAGACATGAGACATCAATGAGTATATGTAAGAAGTACATTGGTTTGGTCTGGAAAGGCGGGACAACTTGAAGCAAAGGCAGGAAGACTGGAAGTGGGGAGGGAGCTTCCAGGTCACAGATGAGAGACACAAAAGAATAGGTTGCATTCTTTTGACTTTCTGATTAGCCTTTCCAAAGGAGGCAATCAGATATGCATTCATGTCAGTGAGCAGAGGGATAACTTTGAACAGAATGGGAGGCAGGTTTGCCCTAAGCAGTTTCCAGTTTGAGTCTTCCTTAGTGATTTTAGGGGCCCAAGATATTTTCCTTTCACAGCAGCATACAGTTCCAGAAAACCAGGTAGCATTGAAAACATGTAGACTATTAGCTTATAGGCATTACTTTATGTAATAATCAGGTGGGTCACAGAAAAAGTCAGAACTTATAGATAAACAGGAGAAGAAAGAGTAAAAGTGGATGAAACCAAAGCAAATTTACTAGCTGAATATGACTGTGATCAGCCTGATGATTTTGAAGAACTATGAGGAAAAAACCCCAAATCTGTTGCAAATCATCAATATGGTTTGTTGCAAATCATGTCCTCCACTCTGTGAAGCAGACATTTTTCTTACTGTCCTGAAAACTTTGATGGTGGGGACTTGTAAAGAAATAAATTATGACTTAAAGAAAGGTCAAGAATAATCTATTCCAGCTGTGGCTTGAGGAAGCTAATTTGAATTTAAAAGAAAGCAAAAATCCTTTTTATTTCCCTCCTTTCACTCAAGATTTTTAATATTGTGGACTTCTAACAGATATAATTTCATGGCATCAATAGAGGACTCAAAAGGAATATTCAAATGGTAGAAAATCTACCAATAGTTTGGAGAAGAATCCCTGATACATTTATTGAAAAAGTAAATTATGTACAGTAGCTGTCAGGCCCAGACGAAGATTGTTCTTGTTAAATATAGTGAACTCCAAGTTTCTCTTCAAAGAATCAGTATGTCAGTATGTTCAGCTCTCTTATTCTCTGTTCTCCATTTTAAAGTGTGACTTCCTGGTTCTCTTTGCCCTCCTTGCCTCTAGTTTCTGTAAACAACTTTCCCACTAGTTCTAATTAATAGTTCAAATCTGTTCCCTTGGTCACCTGCTTTGACCTGAGTCACCCCTGGTCACCTGCTCCATCCTGACTCATCCTGAGTCATCTGTTCTGTAACCATCCTTCCTGCCAAACTACTCGCTCCACCACTCCAACTGGTACCCTTGCTCTCTTTAAAATAGCCAATCGAAATTAGCTTAGACTGTGTGATCCAATCCTAGCCAATAGGGGAATGACACAGCAGTAAGGGGTACCTGTGTGAGGAATAAAATCCCCTTTGCCTCCCTTGTTCAGGTGTGCTCTTGGCATTGCTCCATCCATGAGATGTACCCTTCTATGGAAGTAAAAATTTGCCTTGCTGAGAAAATTTATATTTGAGTGTTATTCTTTTATTTTTGTGGCACCAAAAAATTTGCTTCTAACATTCTTCTCCCAACATGGCACCCAAACCCTGCCCTACTCTGCTGCCTCATTCAACCTCTTCCCATTGTGGTCACTTATGATTTTTGGCACACAGTTTCATTGTTCTGTCTAATAGTCCTCCAGAGTTCACTGAAATCCTGCTACCTGGGAGTGTATCCTTGTCTAGTAAGTATTGGAGAAGACGTGGTCTCATTCCCTGCAAGACCCTAAAATCTGCTGTAGAAAATTCATCCTTCTTTCTACCACTCATTATTTCTTATAATCTTATTTTATCACTGAAGATTTGGGGATTTAGTAGAGTGCTCTCTTAACCTCAAATTGTTGCTACTTTTCAGCTATTTGAGTGAGATAAAACTTTTCAGTTATATAATAGCTGATTTTCCTGAAATTTTTTCTTGACATGGAAAGAATTTTATTAAAGATTTTATGAAATAAACATATTTGACCAGCTCCCAACTACTCTGGTCAGACAAGCTTTCTTTTGGGTTTATATTGTTTAAAACTTCTGCAAATGTTCAGAATACTTCTTTTTAAAAGAGTTTTGTGAAAGATAGGTTATTTTGTAAAGTAATACTACTAAAAGATGTGAGAATAAAACTATTTATTCTACAAAAAATATTCACATTTTAATATGAGATTAGACTTGGCAAATTCCATTTTGTTGATTTCTTATGATGAGATAAATTTTCAAGTATTTACTATATACTATGCTATTTGCAAGTTAATTTCTTATTCTTAGAATTATTAACACATATGTATTTAGAGAAATTTTAATTGTATGCTGTGTCATTTTATACAGGGTTAGGCATCCCTAATCAGACTATATTTGCAAGGTGTATATGGAACATAAATGAATTTTGTGTTTAGACTTAGGGCTCATCTCCAAGATATCTCACCAAGCATATGCAAATATCTCTAACTCTGAAAATATCCTAAATCTAAAACACTTCTGGTCCTGAGCATGGTAGATAAAGGATACTCAATCTGTAATTGATATTTCATATTGAAACAAGTGTATCTACTGGAAAGTTGAAGAAAGATTGAGATTTCTTTTTTTTTTTTTCTAGTCTCTTTCTTCTAAGATAACATTCACCATGACAGATCATATACAGAGCCATAAAAAGTCTTAATATTTCAAATAATTGAAATCACATGGAGTATGATTTCTAACTGCAACAAAATCAATCTAGATATCTAGATGAAAAGATATTTTAAACATTCCTAAACTTTTGTAGCCCTAAAAACATACCACCGGGTAAGCTATGCATCAAAGGAGAAATAACAAGTTAACTACAAAGAATAAATTGAATATAAATAAAAATGAAGCATATTAAAATTTAGTGCATACAGTTAAAGTATTCCTTGGAGTTTTTGCTATAACTTTTAGAAGAAATACGGAGCAAAACATTTATATGATTGGGTAGGCAAAAATTTTTAGGACACAAAAAACATGAGTCTTAAAAGAAAAAAATGATGAATTACATTTCATTCAAATTAAAAACATAGTCTTTGCAAGACACCATTTAGAAATTAAAAGGCAAGCCACAGATGGGGAGAAAATATTGACAATATTTATTTCTGACAAATAATTTATAACCAGAATACATTAAGAACTCCTACAACTCAATAAGACAAACAACTTTTAAAACAGCCAAAAGATTTGAACAGAAGGCTCACAAAAGAAAATGTACAAATGAACAATAACATAAAAAGATGCTTAACATCATTAGTCATCAGGAAAAGGCAAATAATTGAAATAATAGGTAGTGCAGAGTGTTGCTGAAGATACAAAGCAACTGAAAATGTTCTTGCTACTATTGGGAAAAGTAAAATTTTGCAACCACTTTGGTAAAAAAATTTGGCAGGTTATTTTTATGAGGTTAAATGTTCACTTATCATACAACTCAGCAATTCTACTCTTAGGTATTTACCCAAGACAAACCAAAACATATATTCACATGAAGACTTAGGTATGAATGTTCATAGCAACTGTGGTCATAATAGCAAAAAACTAGAAACCAACAGTCTATCAAGAGATAAATATATAAATAAACTGTGATATGTCCATACAATGAAATACTTCTTGGAAACAAACAAAAAAAACCCACACAAATCTGTAATATATACAACGACATAAGAGAGTATCAAAAATATGCTGAGTAAAAGAAGCAGACCTAAAGGAGTAGGTACTGTATGATTTCATTTATATACAATTCTACAAAGGCAAAACAATTTATAAAGATAGAAAGCATATTGGGCCAGGCACAGTGGCTCATGCCTGTAATCCCAGCATGTTGGGAGGCTGAGGCAGGTGGATCACTTGAGGTCAGGAGTTCAAGACAAGCCTGGCCAACATGGCAAAACTACTTCTCTACTAAAAATACAAAAATTAGCCAGTCATAGTGGCAGGTGTTTCTAGTCCCAGCAACCTGGGAGGCTAAGGCCGGAGAATCGCTTGAACCCAGGAGGTGGAGATTGTAGTGAGCCGAGATGGTACCACTGCACTCTAGCCTAGGCGACACTGCAAGAGCCCATCTCAAAAAAAAAAAAAAAAAGAGAAAGAAAGCATATTGGTGACTGCCAAGGGCCAAGGATGAGGGTGTAAAGTTGAGTTCCCATGAAAATGAAGGAACTTTTTGCTTTGGTGGTGGTTACTTGCTGTACACATTTATCAAAAACCATTGAATTATACACCTAAAAGGGGTGCATTTTATTATATGAAAATTATGCCTCAATCAAATTGATTTTTTTCAAAGCTGACCAAAAAACCACCAAGATCAGCTTTGTATTGATGAACCAAAGAATTAGGTTTTTCCCTTGTTTTTACTTTTTTCTTCTCTTTCTTATTTGTTTTTAAATGTGCAAGCATTTCTTCTACAGTAGAAAAATATCAATATTCTTAAAAGCTCCTATACGAATTTCCATACGGGTTTGCTCTCTTGAGTTTCATACTGCCTTGTTACTTCTTTGCTTTTTAAAAAGACTAGAGTACTAAGGGAGTATTAAAAAGGATATCTCACTTATTCTTCAATTTTCAGGCCACATCGTTTTAAAGTATCCCTCGCACACAGGTCTTCTACATGTTTTATTTGCCAGAAAATTATGTAGATTGAAGAGCTCAGTAGAGCTATTGTTTGTGATCATTCTGCTGCCTCATCTCGACCTTTATGTCGTAAAAGTTTAGCTTCTGAGGAACATAAGGAAGACTGTTTCCTTTAGCATTTCCAGGGTACTGCCGATCCTTCCTTCTTCTCTGGTCTTAAAGACACCTTAGCAAAGTTAACATTGGAGACTCCCAGTTTCTACAGGCAGTCTGATTAAGCAGGTTGTTGAAATGGTCCAAGGGGTAATTTTGTGTACATTCATTTAAAAAGTAAAAAGGAATACCCTGGCACAAGGCCATGTTGCCCTCTACTACTTAGTAAAATTAATTAAATTGGCCTATTCCTAGGAGAGGTTTTCTGCTTGAGTTTGAATAGTTAGTGCAGGTAAGATTTACAAAACTCTGTTTGTATAGGTGTTCAATTAGATTTTCCAATTTAGGCTGTGCTGAGCTGATATACATTTTTGAGCCATTCGGTGCATTTTGATTTTCTAATTTTCTGGGTCATGTTTTCCAGCACTACAGAGGCTAAAAGAACATACTTGATGAATGAGTGAAATCAAAAAGGAAACAAAGCACTTCTAATACATGGAGAGAATCCAGAGAAAATATTCACAGGCCTCTTCTTCACTTATCTTTTAGTGGCAATCATTCACTTACTCATCTTCTGTGATCTCTTCTTTTTTTCATTTATTCTGTCATTTGTTTATTGAGTCCATACTAAGTACCCAGGCCTCAAAGACGTGATGATAATAACAGCTACCATTTTCAGAACATCTTAGGTTTGTGGCATTGTACGTACTTCGTTTCTAATGTTAAAATTATTTTTGAAAGCAACGTCTTAATAGATGTTGAGGAAGGCAATGAAACTGAACCAGGATTTGAACTCAATTATCATCAATGGAAAAACTCAGACTCATTTCACTAAACCACCCTGGCTTCCAAGTCATATTCTAGAGATAAACCCAAAAGGTTTAAGAGTAATTAAGACAGCATGCAAAGCTGGAAAAAGCGCAAGTCTAGGAGGTAAGAATTCTAATCCTATCCTTGACAAACTAGACTTGGGATCTTGGAGAGACACTTTATCTGGGGGAGATGAATGTATAAATCCCCTATAAAACAGGAAGTGCGTTAAGTTATTTTTTATGATTGCTTCTCTTCCGATTGTAAACATTTCTAATTCTGTCATTTTTTGCCTTGAACATTATAAACAGTTGACTTGAAATTTCAGTTTTTAGAGATTTTGCAATTTTAAAACTTATTCTGTTTTCTGCTTTCTCTCCTTTCTAACTAGCTCAGCAGTTAAGCTCCAAAATGATAAAAAGAGGTATTGGGTACCTAAATTTGGGGGAAATCAGCTATTGAACTATCAACTGATTCCAAATTATGTGAAGCAACTTGTGAGCTGGTGGCTCTTGAGCTCCAGTTTCTCACATTCCTCTTGGCATTGGTCCTTGAACATGACAACATAATGATGTTCTCAATTTGGTGATTTTTTAAATATTTTAATCTTAATGAATGAATACGGAATAAGTTGTGTTTGCTGAGCTCAAATTTCACCAAGTGTGAGAAAACTACATTTCAGTTGTATGTCCTGTTACACAATGTTCTTGGAACTTCTCATATGTCATTCTGTCTGTTCATGTGCAATCTGATAACTAACTGCAATTAGCAAACGAAATATTTATATATGCTGCCACATAGTCAGTCCATATGTGCAAAATATTGCAAGTTCCTCAGTAGCGTTTAGCATCACCCATTATTATGTTAGTTTCTTGAAATAGACCTTATGGTGCCTTACAAAGTGTGTCCAAAACGCATGCAATTTCCTTGGTTTGCATGTTCATAGTAGAGCTGAAGTCAGCCTCGGTGAGGTTTGTTCTCTAACAAAATTCAGCAGCACCAACACAGAGTCATCCTCTGTGTCACTCATATCCTTAACTTATACGTTACTCTCTGTCCCACAGAGTACGTACAGGGTACGTCCACATGGCCCAACCAGTTACTGTTTTATTTTAAACGATTTCTAGTCATTGCCCCAACAGAAATAGTGGAAGGTCGCACTGAGACTCTCAAAAAGGAAATTTTAACTTTGAACAGAGACACATTCTCTATAATTAGCACATGCACAACAGGACGAGTTTGTTGACTTTTAAAAAACTCTTCCTGAAAGTAGAAATTCATAAATGGAAAGAAAACATGCATTGGATTGACTTCTGAATTAAATTAAAGGACGTTCAACAGTTGAAAGAATACAGGGCAGCTGCCCTCCATAAAATATCGGTATTTGTAGGCTTTCTCCCCTTCCAAGTCTGACCACATTACATTAAGCAATGGAGAGTGTAAGGAAGTGAGATTCCACCTGCAGCCTTAGGTTTGTGAATAACCTTATTTATCAAAAAGTTTCAAGTGATCCCAAATAAATCACAACACAAAACAGAGAGGGAGAGGGAATGCAGAAGAGACAGAGAAGAGGGAGAGGTGAAGGAGAACATGAGGTGATTGACGTGCCCCTTGTGAGGGGTTCTGGTACTTGGGCTGGTACGAAGTATCTGGTATGAACAAGATACTTGTAACCTGAACTGATGATACAGCCAATCGAAATTGCTGAAATGCGGTGAGCAGAGAAAGGTCCTGGTTATTAGACCAATATAAATAAGAACGTCTCTAAACACAGCTAAGATCTAGTTCCAGGGGATATTGATGCCATTAATTTATGACCTGTATGTTTTTTATAATACAAACCTTGTTAATAATACAGTCTCTTGAAACGTACAATTCCACAGCCCTTAAGAACAACCTTGAAAAAGAAGGTGCTTTATGTTACAATAATGGCGTCGTGTCACTACAGTTAGAAGGAGGGAGGGATGCATTATTTCCTGTCTTTTTATATTGTAATAGATTTGTGGTGGGATGGTTTAAGAGGCTCCTGCTGTCTCAAACTGTTCCCTTCAAGTGCTGACCATGAACTGGGCTCAGAGATGATTTGGACCCTTAACATTCTCAAGGACAAAAATTTCTCCCCTATGTGGCAGAGAGAGCAAGATGGGAAGAAAAGATTATTTTAACATTCTGCTTTACTGCTACCAAGGCAAACTGAGAGACAGGGGAGAGACTAAAAAACAGAGATTCCAATACTGAGCTTGCAGCGCATAATTGCATACCATATAAATTAATGGCATAAATGCCTACAAAGGAATAAAAATACACAGTGCTATTTAAGCAATGGTTTAAACAAATACATCATATTTTCAGTTAGAAATGCTAACTTGGCCACTCACTGCCAAATCTCTTTGCAAGGCCTGTCGGCCACACTGTTTCCCCCACCGTGACAGATTGGACTTAATTGAAAAGTTGCTAGTTTAGAGCTGTTGCTGAAAACTTGTATCACGAAAGAAAATCATCCTCCTGATTGCCCTTCAGTCTATTTTTTATATAGGCTCTTCATCCTGGTCATCATTTTTTTTTTTTGAATTAATATGAATATTTCCCAAAGCCATAACAAATATTTAACCCAGAGGGGTACTATATTTTAAAACTATCAAAGTCTCAGAGATCATTACTGCTTCTGATTCTTGTTTCCTGACATCAGTGAACTTTATGTGCCCTGTTTGTTACATGGGATGGTTTTTAAAGAGACACTTGTAACCTAGTTAGCTTGCTCTCAAAATGAAGTGAGGTGAGCAAACTGGAATAAATAATCTATAGGAGAGGGAGTAACAAGAAGGCAAATAAGGAAAAAGGTGGGAAATCAAGGAGTTAATGAGTCTAATTGTCCCAGTTGGGAACACTCGCTGCCATATTTCTTTCAGTCTTGTTTCCTAAATTTCTCTCCAATGCCTATTGCTGCATGTGACTTAGAGCATCCTCATGGACAAAATCAGTTTCAGTGAGTTGTCACATAATGATCTATCTTTCACAAAAATTACCAGGAGTTTTCTGTTGTCCAGAGCTACACTGCAGGCAAGCTTTATGAGCCTTTTCAAAGGAAATAGAAGGCATGGTTGCTACTCAGAAAGTAAAAACTTAATTGTACCTCAGTAAATATCAGTAAGTAGTTATCCTGGTGACTGATCCTAAGGAGCCCCCATGCCTTGCTACTCAACATTTGCTCATGAATCAGCATCATCAGGATTACCTGGGAGCTTGTTGGAGATGCAGATTATCAGGCCCTGCTTAAATCTGCAATTTAGCAAGATCCTACAGTGATTCAGTATGCTCTCAAAACTCCAGAGGCCCCTCCCCAGTGAATATGTATGGGACACCTGTGTGAATTTCCTTGAAAAATTCTTTAAGTTTAGAAAGTATCCTCTGCTTTTCTTATTCTCATTTTTAACCACATAGACCTGCAAAACAGATGGCTACATTTAGAATTTAAGAAAACAGGTCCAGGAAAGGCAGTCTGATGTTTGACATTGGAGTTTCCACCATCCAGGTGCTTAGTCCATTTGGAGACAGGAAACAGCACCCGAAGAGTGAGGACTAAGGACGCTGTGGGTTGATGGCAAACTCAATTGCACACAGGTGCAGAGGACACATTAAGTAGCTACCGCGCTGACACGTATTAGCATCAGCTATGTAAGCATAATTATTGGTCAAGGGCAGATTGTTGTAAAACAGCTAATAAACAGGAAACATTAACTTCCCTCATACTGGACCTTCGCAAAACCAATATTAGGCCTATGTGTTCTGTACATGTATTTTCTCTGAAGCCAATTAACCTCTTTATTGGAAAACAAGAGCTTCGTTATTGTTGAACATGGCAGCTAATCCTTCACAGTAGATAACTTTCATTGAGCAAAAGTGGAATAAGTTGTGTTTACTTCACTGACATTCCTATACAATTAAAAGCAAGATTAATTGTTTAATTTCCTCAACATTGGTGCTGGTGAAGGCTCGGAGATCCATAAAACCAAAAACTATAGTTTTTCATTTATCCAAGGCCAAGGGAGCAGTGGAAATTAATTTTGGTATGGTATATACCTTTCTATTATCCTGACCACGTAAGGAAGGTTGAGGGCTTGAGTATCTGTGCAGAATCAATTTTTATTATATTTCCTCCATATAACTTCGAAGGTTTAGAATGGAACAAGATACGAGCCTGTAGATCTGTCAAATCATTTTGATGTTTCAGAGTTAGACTATTTGGCTGATACACAGTGCATGGAATATGCTAACAGAGAAGAATAACAAAAGTACGAGCAATGACCACTTCAGTAGATAAAAAATGCTGAAGGTATACTTAATAATAATAACTTGTACCCATTACAGTGAGTCCACCCAAACTTGCAGGAAGAAATTTCATGAGCAATAATAGTGCAAAATCATCGACCTTGCTGAATTTACTTGGAAATCAAATATATGAAATTTGCAGTATAGGGTAACAAATAAGAGGATAGGAGCTCTGTGGTGTGTGTGTGTGTGTGTGTGTGTGTCTACTGTGGTACTCTTGTTATTTTGCATTGATGTTTCATCAACTGATCCACTGGCTTTGCTTTCTGCAGTCATTTGATTCCCTAACTATATTGCTCCCCTTTTTCCTTTTTCTTGAACTTTCTTCTCCACATATCCAAGTTAAAGTCCATCCTTCCTTATTTCATTTCTTAGAGTGGAAAACTTTTGTTTCCTTTATTTTTTAAAGTGACTTCAGGCACGGAAGTCATAGAGATACAAATATCTAAGGCCGGCTTCTAGGTCAGAAACAGAATGTGAGCAACCTGTGCAACTTTAAATTGTTACACAGAATTTTCTAATAGAAATGTTAAAAAGTAAAACAAATTATTTTAAAATGTACGTATTTAACCAAATATGTCCAAATTATTATCATTCCAACATGTAATCAAAATAAGAATATGATTGAGATATTTTACATTTTTTTGTGGGGGATTTGAAATCCTACATATATTTCACACTTCATAGCACATCTCAATTCAGACTAGCCACATCTTAAATGTCCAGTAGCCACATGTGGCTAGGGGCTACCATATCATCAGATGATAAATCTTATATCACAAAGGACTGAATGTTTTTTCTTCCATGAATGCAAAATGCCATTTATAAACAGGGAAAGTATACTTTCCTTATTAGACCAAGGGAAGGCCCATCTTCATCAAGGACAGTAACATATATGGGACTTTAGAGTGTTTGTCGAACAACTGTCAATTTGAAAACTATTACTTTGATAGGCACTTTTCATCTTATTCTCTCTTGTTAAAAACCTAAACACCTTAACATAACTATATGTTATTTTTCCTCATTCATTTTTGGTTGAGGGTAGTATGGAAGAGGACGTCGACTTCCTTCTCTGGAAGGGTTCTTGCACACACCTCTTTTGATTTATAGTCTCCCAGAAAAATCAAAGGACTTGGATAATTCACGTTGATAAAATATAATAATAATGTCACCATTTATGTTGATGTTTTCTATTTTTTATTACAGCTTTGACTGTCCTTGGCATGTTATAGTCTCTTTAAAGTATTTGTGATGACGATACCCCATCTTCTTTCTAAAGCTTTCCTCTGCCTCCTGAGTAGAGATGTGTACAGCATGTCTTATTAGTCAGAAAAGCCCATGGGATGTCCTGTCTTTCAAGTACTTTAAAAAGATATCTTAGGTTTGTTCTGCCACTTCTAGCAACCTTTATCAAGGGAAAGAACATATTTCTCAATGTCAACTTTGTGATCCAGATCACAGAGCAAGCTCTAAAATGGGTTTATCAAAGACAGCTCATATTATCTTTCAGGGCACAAGTTAGGAAAACTGTAAAGGAACAGAGATGGCCCCAAATTTAAGACGACCTGAAGTATGAAAACCCAAACCCGTTAAAGAGATGCAGTGGAGGGACTTTCTTCTATGGCTCAAAATGATTTTTCTTTTCACCATTAGAATTGTTTTAAATCAAAATCTCTTCATCTTCCTTACGTTTAAGCATTCGTTTGTAAATCAATAACTACTTGAAAGACTAAAGAAAAGAGAAAATGAAAGCTGAAGCATTGGGAATCAGTGCCAAATTGAGATTAATAAAAAATGAAGATAAACTATCTTTAAATTTACCGAAAGTCAAGGGGAAAATAAGGTCTAACATTTAAACTTTCAATTGTGCTCATTTTCACCTTAATGTGTGCCTGAAGAAATTATGAAATAAAATTCTACAATTATCTATACTCATTAATGGCCTTCTTAATACTAATGTCCCTGAGCGCCCCTACATGCCACCATGAAATACACACCCACACAGGCATATTTCCAGTTTCGTTCCAAACAACTCCACGATGCCCTTGTGAAATTATAGCCACTGATTAATGTTTATCTGAGGAGTATAACCGTAAGTTTCCAGAGCTGCTGGAAAGCCAATTCTTACCCAAAACAGCTGTGAAACCAGACTGACTTTTAACCTCCCCTGTTGAATACAGGAACTCTTGGCACAATTACAGTGCAAGTAGCACAAAACCTATGGGGTTACCATTATAGAAACAGACTTGGCCAGCAGGAAATGTTTACATCCTGCACGAAACCCTGATGTTTGACATAAAACTGGAACTGCTCACCATAGTTTTAGAAAACAAAAGTCTCCCTCTTTGAACTTGCCTCGTGGCCCAAACGAACAAATACTCCCATTTCCTTTCCATCAAATACCTCAATCCTAACTATTTCTTTCATTGAACTGTTTTTATACTCTGTAGATACAGGAAATAAACAGCCCTGCAGTGTTCTGCCTGTAATAGAATACAAGCCACTTCCACCAAGGATAACACTCAGTAAGCAACAACAAAGAGAGACAGACTCTGGGTTGGTCCTTGCAATTCCTCAAGCGTCTCCTAGGTAAGGCGATTATATTTTAATAAAAATGAGCTAGGCTTCATACTACAAAAGCAACACCACCAGATTTCTCTATAACTTACTGAATTTGAGTCTTAGAACTCAAGAGGTAGTATTTACATGCTGGCTTTCACCAGTTTCTCCTTTATCAAAGATAGCCATGTGAAGATGGCAAAATGAAGAAAACCTGGGCTAAGAGGTTGAGCTGGCTGAACCCAAGGATTTAGAAGAGATAAGTTAAAGCCTTTTCACAACTTCCAGCAGCCCTCGGCAAAGTTACAGCACCAGAAAACCACCTGGTCACCCAGTTTCCTGCCAGTAACTGGACAAAAGAGGGAGGCTAGCGAAGCTCCCCAAAGGACTGTTAATTAGTTTAAGGGACAACCTACACCTGATGCCCTTGATTATTTCTCCTCCCCATTAGCAAAAAATTAAAGGGACAGGAAAGACGAAGAGGTCACCGACTATTATCTTTCATTGTGGCTGATAAATGCATCTTTCTCTTTTTATTTTTTTAAAGCAAATTACTGGTATTGCTGTTTTCTTAGGTGTAACGCAGAGACTCTCAGAGGTCAGACAATTTTGTTGTGACCTCAGAAGGCTACTATGATTAGACTATATTGGTTTGTTCCTTTCATGTGTTAAGATGACCATGCAAATGCGTGGACTTCTTAACTGCAAGGCCAAAAGGAAATCGGGCAGCCAAAAGGAAATTGTGCGTAATCATCCCTCTTCCAAATTTACTTGGATTTCTTAAGCATATATGGGCAGAGAATGTTTGAAAGCCTTTGAAGCAATGTGCCTGGAGGCAGGGTGGAAAGTGGGTTTTAGTGCTGGATCCATTCTGTTATTTAGAGTATCTTATAAATATATTTAATCTCTCCGTTTCTTCATCTACAATGAGGGAATAAACATCGCCTTCTCAGGACATTCAGGCATAGTGGGGAAGGGTCCAGGCCACTCTAGACCGGTACCTATACTTGAATATGAGGGAAGGAAACTGCTTCTCATTTGAAATCTTCAAATTCACCGTTTTGGTTGTTTCTTCATTCAACTGAGATGATCATCTAAAAAAAAAAAAAAATCATGACACTATGTATTAATTTTCCATTGCAGCTGTAACACAGTGCCACAGATGTTGTAGATGAAAATCACAAATTCATTTTCTTGCACTTCTCTAGATTAGACGTGTGACATAGACCAAACGGGGGTAAAAGCATAGTGTTAACAGGGCTGTGTTTCTTCCTGGAGAATCTGTTTCCTTCCTTTGTCCAGCTTCTAGAGGCTACCCACAAGCCATGGCTCATGGCCCTCCTCCTCTGTCTTCAATATCAGCAAGATTGCGTCTTCCTGACCATAGCCAAGACAGTTCTCTGATTTTTAAGGACCCATGTGATCACATGGAGCTCACCTGGATAATCCAGAATATTCTTCCCCATCTCAAAGTCCATTACTTAATCACATCGGCAAAGTCTCTTTTGCCCTGTAAGGTAACATGTTCACAGGTTCCTGGGAATAGAATGTGGAAATCTTTGGGAACCACTGTTCTGCCTATCATACTCTGGAAAGTAGCAGAATCTTATAAATGCTCATTATTTATTAGAATACATCTTTGCAGCCTTGACCCTGTTTTTAGGATACATATGGGCAATTCTAGAACTTTCCACTGTCCTCCAAATAGTTTCCGAGTGTCAAATGTGATAATATCAAGTAAATTGAATAGGAAATAAGATTTAACTGCATCTAATTTTTTGGTCAGATTATGTACAAGATATGTCTTTGACCAACCTATTTTAAAATATCAGATTTTTTACAGAAAAAGTAGGCCAAAGGTGTTGAATAATCTAAAAACTAAGTTGCTGGAACTATACATTTCAAAAATAGTAAAATCAATATCATGTCTTATTCATCATCAAAATGTAGACATCAATATTTCTGTCCCTTTTAAATATTCCCAAGGTCATCAAAAATATCAATGACTCTCATATTCTGATCATTTTTCTCATTATAGCTACGGGCTTCTTTGACCCAAATTGTTTTCAATTTACACTACTCAATTACACTCAGTACCCACCAGAATCCTGCTATAACACATTCTAGTCCTTTTTGATCTTTTTAGCTGAGTGCTTCCTTGCTGCATTATTAAAGTTTAAATGTTAGAATTCCCAGGAGTCCGTTTTAGGGTAATGTTATTTAGTTACACTAAATCCTTGCCTAATCACATCAGGTCCTACAGCTTTATCTAACATCTGTATTCTAACAAATGCCAAAGTTATATTTCCAGGCCCAACCTCTGCCAAAATCACATATGACATCTCTACCTAGGTGCCTAATACCCATATGAAACCTATACTTCCAGAAGTCTTGCCCATCTCAGTAAACGGCAAAATGGCAACTATATTGTTTATGTTGCCCAAACTCTCCAGTGTTCCTTGATAATCTTCTGTCTCTCGCAGTCAACATACGTAAACTACGACAGCTCTCTTCTTTCCAAATGCATCCAAAATATGATTGCTTTTCTCACTGCCAGGCTTACTATTTTTCTAGCCCATGACACCATCATCTCTCCCCAGGATTACTGCAGTAGTTCCTAAATGCTCTTCTTGCTTCTATCCTTGCCTTCTCCTTTGTTAAAAAATGCCCTGTGATTTCCTGTGTCACACAGAATAAATTACTACAAAGTCCACATTATGGAAATAAGGCCCCATATGATCCAGCCTCTACTTCACTGCTCTCATTTCCTGCTGTTCACTCGTTTGCCTACTAGGCTCCGGGCCCTCTGGCCTCATTGAGTCCTTCCAACTTGCTATGCTAAACCTTCCATTTTCCCCTGAAGATCCACTCTCCGTGCTTCTCTTCTCTCTTCTGTACCCTAAGAGGGAGAACGGTATGGACTTTATCAATGGATGCCTTAGCCTTCTGTTTTCAGCCAATAGTGGGCAGTGTCAAGAAATCAGAGGGAGGACAAGAGTAAGATTAGAGTGCATATTCACTGTCTCCCTCTCTACAGGTTCTTTGCTGGTAGGACACAGGCATCCTTTGTTGAAGGGATTTACTCCTACAAAGTAGCCCTCTTTACACATTTCTCTCTGTCTCTGATTCCTACAATTAATCTCACCCCTCGCCCTTTTAGGTCTAACATCAGTAATGAAGACCTACTGTTATTAGTCCTAGGTACTGTATTTTTCCCAATGACTTTCTTATATTCTCTTTGTTCTTTATATAGAGTATTGATTAGACTCTACTCAAATTATTTTGCTGGGAGCCAGACTGATATAAATGGCAATCACAGTCTTGCTTTAAGGTATTTAGTCATTCTTTTCTTTTTTTAAAATAATTTCAACTTTATTTTATATAGATTCAGTGGGTACATGTGAAGGTTTGCTACATGGGTGTATTACAAAATGTTGAGGTTTAGGATATGATTGATTCCATCACCCAGGTACTGAGCATACTTCCTAATAGTTAGTTTTCCAACTCTTTCTTCCCTCCTGTTCTCCCACCTCTAGTAGTTCTCAGTGTCCCTTGTTCTCTTATTTATTTATTTATTTATTTATTTATTTATTTATTTATTGAGATGGAGTCTCGCTCTGTCACCCAGGCTGGAATGCAGTGGCACAATCTTGGCTCACTGCAACCTCTGCCTCCCAGGTTCAAGCGATTCTCCTGTCTCAGCCTCCTGAGTAGCTGGGACTAAAGGCACATGCTACCATGCCCCGCTAATTTTTGTATTTTTAGTATAGATGGGGTTTCACCATATTGGTCAGGCTGGTGTTGAACTCCTGATCTTAAGTGATCCACCTGCTTCTGCCTCCCAAAATGCTGAGGTTACAGGCGTGAGCTACCGTGCCTGGCCCATTGCTCCCACCTTTATATCCATGTGTAGTCAGAGTTTATCTCCCAGTTATAAGTGAGAACATGTGTATTTGTTCTGTTCCTGCATTTTTTCACTTATGATAATGGCTTCCAACTGCATTCATGTTGCTGCAGAGAACATGATTTCATTTGTTTCTATGACTACGTAATATTCTGTTTTTATGGCTACATAGCAGTAAACTAAAATATATCTATAAAATACATAACACATTGTCTTTATCCAATCCACCATTGATGGGCACTTATGTTGATTCCATGCCTTTGCTATTGTGAATAGTGCTGTCATAAATATATAGTGAAGGTATCTGTTGGTAGAATAATTTATTTGCTTTTGGATATATACCCAGTAATGGGATTATTGGGTTAAATGGTAGTTCTGTCTTAAGTTCTTTTATTTTATTTTTTAATACAGAGTCTTGCTCTGTTGCCTCGGCTGGAGTGCAGTGACACGATCTCAGCTCACTGCAACCTCTGCCTCCCACATTCAAGTGATTCTCCTGCCTTACCCTCCTGAGTAGCTGGGATTATAGGCATGCGCCATGATGCCTGACTACTTTTCTGTATTTTTAGTAGAGAGGGGGTTTTGCCATGTTGGCCAGGCTGGTCTAGAATTTCTGACCTCACGTGATCCACTCACCTCAGCCTCCCAAAGTGCTGGGATTACAGGTGTGAGCTACCGTGCCCAGCCTGTTTTAAGTTCTTTGAGAAATCTCCAAACAGCTTTCCACAGTGACTGAACCAATTCCCACCACTGGTGGCATTCCCACCAATGGTGTATAAGTGTTTCCTTTACTCAGCAGCCCTGCCAGCATCGTTGTTTTTTGACTTTTTTTTTTTTTGAGATGGAGTCTTGCACTGTTACCCAGGCTGGAGTGCAGTGGTGCAATCTCCGCTCACTGAAACCTCTACCTCCCAGTTTCAACGGATTCTCCTGCCTCAGCCTCCAGAGTAACTGGGATTACAGGTGTCTGCTACCACACCCAGCTAATTTTTTTGTATTTTTAGTAGAGACAGGGTTTCACTATGATGGCCAGGCTGGTCTTGAACTCCTGACCTCGTGATCTGCCCTCCTCAGCTTCCCAAAGTGTTGGAATACAGGCCTAAGTCACCGCACCCAGCCGTTTTTTGACTTTTTAATAAGAGCCTCTCTGACGGATGTGAGATACTATCCCACCAGTTTTGATTCACATTTCTCTGATGATTGGTGATGTTGAGATGTGAGGTGCTATTCCATCATCGTTTTGATTCACGTTTCTCTGATGATTGGTGATGTTGAGGTGTGAGATGCTGTCCCACCATAGTTTTGATTCACGTTTCTCTGATGATTGGTGATATTGAGCATTTGTTCGTATTTTTGTTGGTCACTTGTACGACTTCTTTTGAGAAGTATTTGTTCATGACTTTTGGCCATTTTTTAATGGGATTATTTGTTTCTCGCTTGTTGAGTTTGTAAAGTTCTTTGTAGATTCTGGATATTAGACCTTTTTCAGATTTGTGGTTTGCAGATATTCTCTCATTCTTTAGGCTGCCTGTTACCTTGTTGCTAATTTCATTTGCTGTGCAGAAGCACTTTAGTTTAATTAGCTACCACGCTTCAGTTTGTTGTTGTGATTGCTTTTCAGGACTTAGCCATACATTCTTTTCCAAATTTCTTGTAGGATTTTTATAGTTTGAGGTCTAACATTTAAATATTTAATCCATCTTGAGTGAATTTTTATATATTGTGAAAGAAAAGGTGTAGTTTCATTCTTCTGAAAATATCTAGACAGCTACCCCTGTACCATTTATTGAATAAGGAGTCTTTCATGTATGTTTATTGCGGCACTATTCACAATGGCACAGACTTGGAATCAACCCAAATGTCCATCAGTGACAGACTGGATTAAGAAAATGTGGCACATATACACCATGGAATACTATGCAGCCATAAAAAAGGATGAGTTTGTGTTCTTTGTAGGGACATGGATGCAGCTGGAAACCATCATTCTCAGCAAACTATCGCAAGAACAGAAAACCAAATACTGCATGTTCTCACTGATAGGTGGGAATTGAACAATGAGATCACTTGGACACAGGAAGGGGAACATCACACACTGGGTCCTATTGTGGGGAGGGGGGAGGGATAGCATTAGAAAATATACCTAATGTAAATGACAAGTTAATGGGTGCAGCACACCCACATGGCACATGTATACATATGTGACAAACCTGCACGTTGTGCACATGTACCCTAGAACTTAAAGTATAATAATAAAAAAAAAGGAGTCTTTTCCACATAGATTATTTTTGTCAACTTAGTTCGTCAAAGATCAGATGACTGTAGGTATGTGGCTTTATGCCTGGGTTCTCTAGACCATTTCCTTTGTCTATGTGTCTGTTTTTGTACAACTACTAAGCTCTTTTGGTTACTGTAGTCTTATAGTATAGTTTGAAGTTGGGTAATGTGATGCCTTCAGCTTTGTTCTTTTTGCTTAGGATTGCTTTGGCTATTCAAGCTCTTCCATTATTCCATATACATTTTAGAATAAATTTTTCTAGCTCTGTGATAAATGACATTAGTAGTTTGATAGGAATAACATTGAATCTGCAGATTGCTTTCGGTAGTATGGCCATTTTAATGATATTGATTCTTCCAATCCATGAGCATGGAATGTTATCCAATTTGTTTGTGTTACCTATAATTTATTTCAGCATTGTTTTGTAGTTTTTCTTGTAAAGATCTTTCACCTTCTTGGTAAGATGTATTCCTAGATATTTTCTTTTCTTTTTATTTTTTTGCAACTATTGTTAATAGGATTACATTTTTGATTTTGTTCTCAGATTGCGTGTTATCGGTGTACAGAAATGCTACTAAGTTTTGTACATTTATTTTGTATCCTGAAACTTTACTAAAGTCCTTTATCAGTTCTAAGAGGCTTTCAGTGGAGTCTTTAGGGTTTTCTAAGTATAGAAGGTGGAGTCTTTAGAGCTTTCTATCATATAGTCAGTGAAGAGAGAGAGTTTTTCTTCCTTTCCAATTTGGATGCCTTTTATTTCTTTTGTCTGATTGCATTGGATGGGATTTCTAGTGCTATGTTTTAAAGGAGTAGTGAGGGTAGGTATCCTTATCTTGTTCTCAAGAGGAATGCTTTCAGTTTTGCCCATTCAGTGTGATGTTAGCTGTGGGTTTGTCATACATGGTTCTTATTATTTTGAGGTCTATTCCTTTAATGCCTAGTTTGTTGAGGGTTTTTATTTTTATCATGAAAGGATGTTAAATTTATCTAAAGTTTTTTTCCACATCTATGGAGATAATCATAGTTTTTGTTTTTAATTTTGTTTCTGTGGTGAGTCACATTTATTTATTTGCATATGTTGAACCAATTTTGCATCCCAGGAGTGAAGCCTACTTGATCATAGTGAATTAACTTCTTGATGATTGGGTTTGCTACTATTTTGTTGAGGACTTTTGCATCTATGTTCATCAGGGATATTGGCCTGCAGTTTTCTTTATTTGTTGTTTCTTTTCCAGGTTTTGGTTTCAGGGTGATGCTGACTTTGTAGATTGAGTTAGCGAGGAGTCCCTCTGCCTCAATTTTTGGAATAGTTTTGTAAGGTTGGTACTCCCTCTTCTTTGTCTGCATGGCAGAATTCAGCTGTGAATCCATCTTGTCCAGGAAATTTTTTTGGTTGGTAGGTTTTTACTATTGATTCAATCTTGAAACTTGATATTGTTCTGTTTAGAGTTTCAATTTCTTCCTGATTCCATCTTGGGAGATTGTGTGTTTCCAGAAATTTATCCATTTCTTCTAGATTTCCTGGTTCACAGAGGCATTCATAGTAGTCTAGCAGATACTATAGTGTTTCTGTGAGATTGATTGTGATGTCTGATTTTATGCAAGAAGAATTCAAAGAGCAGTGAAAGAAAGTTTGTGTGTTTCTGGAAATTTATCTGATTTGTTTTTTCTGATTGTGCTTATTTAAATCTCTCTTCTTCATTAATCTAGCTAGATGTCAATCCATCTTGTTTATCCTTTCAGAAAACCAAC
This sequence comes from Piliocolobus tephrosceles, assembly GCF_002776525.5. Lineage (NCBI taxonomy): Eukaryota > Metazoa > Chordata > Mammalia > Primates > Cercopithecidae > Piliocolobus > Piliocolobus tephrosceles. The sequence goes on from NC_045452.1 coordinate 63,750,550, forward strand.
TTCTGATTCTGTTGATTCTTTGCATGGATTTCAGGGTCTCAATTTCACTCAGTTTTGTTCTGATTTTAGTTATTTCTTTTCTCCTGCTAGTTTTGGAATTGGTTTGTTTTTGTTTTTCTAGTCCTCAGGTGTGATGTTAGATCATTAGTTTGAAATCTTTCGAACTTTTTGAGATAGGTCTTTAGTGCTATAAACTTTCCTCTTAATACTAATTTTGCTGTATCCCAGAGATTTTGGTATGTCATGCATCTGTTTTCATTTATTTTATAAATTTTCCTATGTCTATCTTAATTTTGTTGTTTACCTAAAACTCATTCAAGAGCAAGTTGTTTAATTTATATATTAATTGTGTGGTTTCGAGGATTATTTTGGTATTCATTTCTATTTTCATTCCACTGTTGTCCAAATGTATGGTTGATGTTATTTCAATTTTTAAAAGTTTATTCACTCTTGCTTTGTGTCTGAGCATGTGGTTGATCTTGGAATATGTTCTGTGTTTGCATTTATTCTTTCCCATGCTAGGTTCATTCATTGCATTGATAGTCCTATGGCTCATTTCCTCCTTCATATTCTGTTCAAATATCACCCACAAAGAGAGGCTTTACTTGACTAGTCTAGGTAAAATAACACAATGTCCTCCATCTCCCTATCCTATTGCCTTGTTAGTTTTCTTTTCCTGAAAGCATATTTCTCCCACCAATGTGCTGTGTATCTATTTGTTTATTGTCTGTCTTCTCCCATAGGAAAACAAGAAAGACTTTGTTTGGAAAGGAACTATGTTGTGCTCTGTAGTATCCCTCAAGCTTAGAACATGACTGTCCATATACAAGGCACACAGTTACTGTATGTTGAATGAATAACTGAATTAAATCACATTTTGATTAACATGGGCAGAGGTTGTAGTTAATGAGAGCCCTGGGAAGACTCCATTATTATGTCTTGACATTGCATCTGGAAAAGGACATTATATCAAGTGTCTAGTGTTTCTCCCACATGACCTCTATATTGTTTCTAATCCTGCACTCTCTATTCAAACTTTCTTTCACTCCTCTTTGAATTCTTCTTGCATAAATCAAATGAAGGGAAACAACTGTGGAAGATATAAATGTATTTTGAAGACAGAATAAAAGAGAACCACATTGAAGACTGTGATGAGCAGAAATAGAGTTGAAACCTACAAAGTTTAAGCAGAATATGAATGAGGGGAATGGGAACAAAGATGAGTCTAGATATGGCAAGAGAAAACTATTCTGCCCTAGAGACACCTGGGACTAACAGTTCATCTATTGTTACTGATTTATTTTCAGGAACAAAATAGAAGGGTGGGTTGGTAGTCGAAGTAATTGTGACTTGATATATGTTACCTACTTATTATAAGTTATCTTTAAGGCATCAGTAGTGTTTATTGAACAGTTTATTTTTAAGATTATGGAATAAAAGCATAAGAGAGTAGACCACAGAAGCAAGTACATTTTCAGGAGGTAAAACTACATTTATCTCATTTTAATCATTAAAAGTTGCAAACAGACCAGGTGTGGTGGCTCACACCTGTAATCCCAGCACTTTGGGAGGCCGAGGCAGGTGGATCACCTGAGGTCAGGAGTTCAAGACCAACCTAACAAACATGGGGAAATCACATCGCTACTAAAAATACAAAAAAATCAGCCAGGCCTGGTGGCAGGTGCCTATAGTCCCAGCTACTCTGGAGGCTGAGGCAGGAGAATCACTTGCACCCAGGAGGTGAAGGTTGTAGTGAGCCGAGATCACATCATTGCACTCCAGCCTGGGTGACAGGAGCAAAACTCTGTCTCAAAAAAAAAAAAAAAATTGCAAACAGACAAAGTAAGTAATACCACCTAAAATCACTGTGTAGCTTAATAATAACTGAGTTTCAGGAACTGGTAAACATATTTCATCTTTTGATGAATTTCCCATTAATTTTATAAGTAGAATCACTGAAAATCATGCATTAAAATATACATGTCTTTTGGATGAGAATGACCTAGTGTTGTATATTTTAAAAATCTGTTCTGTTGTTTAACATGAATGTTAGAAGTGCAGTTTAATTCGCCCCAGATTTTTCAAGTATCTTCTATATATTAATCACATATTTATATTCTAAACAGACATAAATAAAGAAAACTCCTGGTTCTTTCCCTGAAGAAATTTACAGTCTATTAAAGGAAACAAGCATTTTACAAGAAGTGATTATTATCAAAAGTGTTTTGCTAGAGCACACATAAAATACTGTAGGAAACTGAAGAAGGAAAAGGGTAATATCTCATGGAGGATAATTAAACTAAAAGACTATCAGTAAAAGTTTTAAAGGGAATCACATTGGAATTTAACCCCGGAAATTATTATTTTTTTTGTGATAGTTTGGTAAGAAACATCACTCAGGTGAAGAACACATCAGGGACAAAGATAGGTTTTCAGGAAATAGTGAGAAAAGACCAAAAAGTGAATAGGCAGATAAGAATTCATGACATTGAGACACATTAAGGATAGGATGAAAAGATAAGAGAACCATTTGTTTTCTATATATATAAAACTATAAAGAATGGATACGATGTGACGGATTCGAAAAACATTTCAGAGTTAGATTTGACAAGACACACTGACTGACTGAATTTGTGTGGAGAGAATGGACGAAGTCAGAGTTGGCTCCTAAACTTCTAGTTTGGGAAAATAAATGTGTGAATAATAACCCAAATATTGAATAAAGTAAGGATATCAGGTTTCAAAAGTTGGAAGATGGCTGCAGTTTGGAACACAATGTGGAGAGGAATCTCTGTAACTTTCCTTGTATAGGTAAATTTATACCTGAGGCTAATTCATGGAATGGATTAAATAAACCATGGAGAAGACGTCAAGGAAAAAGAACTGAATTTCTAGACTAGAAATAGATGGAGAACAATTACATTTGTGTCTGGCCATGTAGATTTTGCCCTGTACAATTTTAGGAAGACAATTCATTTACACTATGAAGTGAATGGTGTTACTGGACTTGTTCAATGTAGGCATCCTGAGATTAGAAAAAATAAATCAGATAGGATATCTCAAGAGAAGAGACACGAGATTGAAGGACAATGAGGAACACCAAATGTCAGGGGTAGAAGACAAAAAAGAATCTAAATATATGAATAAGAATTGTCAGAAAGGTAAGATGTAAATCAGAAGTACTGTGCTTAGAAACAGAGAAGCCTTGATTCTCAATTTTAAATTCCATGAAATGATCAAGTAAGATGCAGAATTAAGGAATGATTGCTGGTGCCAGTAAGATCCATGATTAAGGCATAGATCAGAAGTCATAGTGTAGTAGGTTAAATAATGACTTAGAAAAGATAACATGGAATTAATGCATGGACATTATATCTACAAAGACATTGGTTTAATATTTTTGTTATTTGGGTGTACATTTTATCTCCCCTTCTAAATTCTTTGTTCTTTCTATTCAGAGAAAGAGTATTATGAGACCTTATTTTTTACATATCTTTACAGCATCTCTGCAGAGCATTCCATCCTGCTGAATAAGGCTAGTAAGCTCATTTCAGCCTCTGTGTTCCTAACATTCCCATGACCTGGAATACCTTCTTTCTGTGACTCTCACATAGGATCCAATGGTGTTCTACAGAAATTATACATTTTAAATTAATGAGTAGGCATTAAAGTTTTGCTCTTGTTTACCTAACTCTACAAATTATATTTTACTGATTGACTATTAATTTACATGTCTGTCTGTAGTGGAGACATCTATCTCTGTGCTATTTCTAATAAATTGAGTTGTTGCTTTGAGAGCTGTATTCAGAAAGATTTTGTATCTGCTCAACTCAAAAGTGCAAAAATATCTGTCACAAAAAACTGAAGGGTGCCCCATGCTCATTTTGAGAATAATGACTTTATCTGTTTTTATAGCCCCAACACCTTGTGCAATTTCTGTTCCAGGCAATGAATAACTGTTGAGAGAATGAATGAATATAGTCTGAATTATAGTTGATTTGATTTGAGTCTTAATAAATAAACAGGATTCAATTTGACTTGATCCATGCTTTTCAATCAATGCCATGATACACCTGTGGCACAGGCTATAGATAATTTGCTGCTAAAATAATTTGCAAAGCCTTGCCAATTATTTCATTTAAAACAATAGATTTGGTTCACAGTATATAATTCTCTCTTATATTCCAACTTTATTTCTGGAATGAAAGATAAATGGGGAGATTTAGAGCTGAATTTCTAAGAAGCATAAGAGATGCTGGTTACGTGCAGTTATGGTGGTGTTTCCCAGGCATGCCCTTCATCCATCATAATAATGAGGTATATAGAAAATCATAAAAAGTGTTGAGTCACTATAGGTAAAGGAGAGAAAGAAAAATATCAGACAGAAAGAAGGTATTCCAGGTCATGGGAATGTTAGGAACAGAGAGGCTGGAATGAGCTTGGCACGAGCAAGGACATACACTAGCCTTGTTCAGCAGGATGGAATGCTCTGCAGAGATGCTGTAGAGATATGTAAAAAATAAGGTCTCATTACAGTCATACAAGAGGTGAAATATTGGGAAATATGTTGTCCCTTCGCCTGGAAGGGAAAAAAGGAATTGGATTTCTATTTAATGAGAGAGTCAGTGTGGTTTATTATCAAGGCCAAAAACATGGTAGAAATAAAAAGCCATTCAATACAATCGTAGATCCTGGTTGAAAGAGGGCAATGCCACAAAAACATTTACTGGTCAAGTTTTTCAGACTGACCTTCAAAAAGTGAAATAGCGATTATCCTAACAGCGCATGAAATGCATACAATGTAAGCAAGTAATATCATTTTGTCATTCTAGGTCATGTTAACCTTCTTGAAGATAGAGCCAAGTACTCCCTAAGATAGAGCCAAGTACTCCTTAATCATCAGTTACTTTGGACTTGGTGGCTATTTTGGCTTTAAGTTTTGTTTAGAACAAGCATGTGAAAAACTGTTGAATTGCTGTATTTGTTTATGTAAGGTCAGACTAACCTAGAGGTCTTCAAGTATTATAAAGTGGAAAAAAATTTAGATTAGTCCACTGTTGTGTGTTTGATTGTGCAAAAGATAAACCCTTCTTTGCCACCCTACGAGGTCATTCTACTCTTAATGCTAAGTGCACTTTACTGAAATAGTAACCATTCAACTGACTGTGAAATATACTTGATGCATAGACTTATCTAGAAAGTTTTATCACAAAACATTTTTTTTCAGTGTATAGAAGAAGCAAATGTAGGCATTGAGAGTAGTGTCAAATCTTGAGAATTACTTTAAGACATCATAAAAGAGAGCCCTCTGTTATAAACTTAATAATTCACTGACTCATGTCTAAACAATCAGCATATTTTTTGGTGAAGAGATTACTGGGCTGAAAATTAACAATTAATTTTATATTAAGTTTGGCAGAATGGAAACGGCACAGTCAATAGTGCTAGCAAACACTATGATTTATATATCACTTTTAATTAAACATGAATTCCTTAAAGTTATTATAAAAATGAACACATTGAATTTGGTTCCTTTATGATAAATATTTTAGTAGGGGTATAATGGGTGCATTTTTATACATGTGTATTTTTTTACATACCATCGGTGCTACCTGTCTAAATGCCAATATATGGGTGAAAACAATGATTACAAAGATAAATGACCCAAAGGAGACTTTCAGAACAACTGATAATGAAGCTGAGATGAATTTGATATTTTAAGTGATCTTTCTCAAGGAACAGCATGTTATTTGGAAGCAGCCATTCATTTTTTTAGCATTAAATGTTTTCCAGCTATTACAATTGAAACGAGCTAAAAACTTATGACTAAGTAAAATTCTGGAGTAGAGAAAATATTTCTATATGTTAAGCTTGGAAAAAAGTCTTGAATAGGAAGGCTGCCATTTTTCAAAAAATAAGCATTTTCTTTTCCTTAGGAGAGGTCAGTTTAGAAGTCTTCAGAATGATTTAGGATGATTGGCTTTAAACTGTGTAACTTCAATAAAATACAGATAAGTGATCTCAAGTATTGCTTTTCTAAGAAGCATAGTGCAAGAAATGTTGTGGCAAAGGAAATATGAATGAGAACACCAATGAGAGGGAAACTTTAACCTCCAGAAATCTATTGATAAACCACAAAGTTGAACAATGTGGAAAAACAAACAGAAATCATACTGTAAATATTTAACTTTAGAAATATATGTATAATAGCCCTCTAAATCTGAGTCATATTCTGTGAATTATTTGATGAATGTTTTATTTAAGAAATATTAATAGATTATTCATTAATTTCCAGGCACTGTGCTGGGAAAAAGCATAGAGCAGGAAGTTAAGAGAGAGATTTGTTTTCTGATCACCCAAAGCTTACAGGCTACTGAGGGTGACAAAGACTCATAAAATCATACCAGCAAGTATACGATTACAACTGATGCCCATAGGCTGTCAAAAGAAAGAAAAAGGATTCTGACAAAGAAATCCAACTTTCACTGAGGATTCCAAGAATGTCTGAGCTTTGGTTTTAAGTTTGAGTTGAAATCAACTAGGGGAAAGGGGAACTCTCAAGTTAGATTTGTGGAATGAATAAAAAGAAATTCCAGATAGTTGTCCTGTGGCAACAGATAGCATAGCAGCATAATTCACCTACAAAATTTAACAGAAGTCAACGAGGTCAGACCACAGAGAGCAGAGTTAAATTGGTCAAAAAAAAAAAAAAAAAAAGCAGGCAGAGACCAATACATACAGGGACTTGGTCTTTGAAGAACAAGAATGTACTAGTCCGTTTTCACACCGCTATAAAGAAATGTCCGAGACTGGGTAACTTATAAAGGAAAGAGGTTTAATTGACTCTCAATTTCATGGCTGAGGAAGCCTTAGGAAATTTACAATCATAGCGGAAGGAGAAGCACGCATCTTCTTCACAAGGTGGCAGGAGAGAGAGCCTCTGAGGGAGGAACCGTGAAACACATAAAACCGTCAGATCTCATGAGACCTCACTCACTAGCATGAGAATAGCATGGAGGAAACCACCTCCATGATCCAATCACCTCCCTACAGATCCCTCCCTCCACACATGGGAAGTATAATTCAAGATAAGATTTGGGTGCGGACACAGAGCCAAACAATATCAAAGAAGAAGCCATTAAAGGATTTAAGCCAAGTGAGATTATCAGTTTGTGTTTTTAACAGTTCCCTCTAGCGGCAGTGTAGAAGATGAATTCTGAAAGGATATGCAAGGATATGGGTAGAAGAGGTCAGAAGTCATTGCTTTAGAATGAAAACAGGTGCTTTAACTTGCACTCATGGTAGTAGTAATGAAGATTGAGACACATGGAGAGTTTCCAAGGTAATTAGGAAAGAAAACTGAAAGTCTTTAGCAATTGTGCTGATCAAGTTTCTTGGTTTAGAATAATAGAAGCCAACTCCAGAAGATGAGGAATTTATTGGAAAGATATCAGGAAGCTAACAGAATTGATGGGAAATTGGAAAATTGATGTTGGAAAACACGTGAGAACAAAAGAAGAGTAGGTAGCCAAGAATACTGTCAAAGTCATTCCAGAGGAATAGGCTGGTAAGAACACCACACTGGACTCTTAATCTCGCCATGTCAACTGTGGACAATCACTGTTCTCGCGTCTTTGCATATTCACATCTCAAGAGTCAAAGACCTAGCTGGGGAATCCACTTTCCATAGTCTAATTTATAAGCCAATGACTTGATGGCTGTGGAAGAAAGAAGATAAAATATTTGCTCCTGCTCAGTTTCTACCCTTGGATAATAGGCTCTGCCTCCCACAGTGACCCAACCAATCAGGGAATACCCTAATTGTTAGTTTATTCACACTATGCATAACAATAAAATTGCAATGAATGCACTAGACAGTGTTGGACTGGATATGGCTGATAGTGGAGAGCAAGACAGGAGAGATGACTATGGCATGCTACTTCCTTAGGTGGGAACCCCGAAAAAGTGATTGGTTTCATTTAGGCTTAGGGATTTTTTTTTTTTTTTCCCCTGAGGAAAAGGGGGAATCAAGAGGATTTTTGTTTGTTTGTTTTTTTGTGGTTTTTTTTTTTTTTTTTTTTTGGGCAGGTAGGTGCCTTTGGGTAAGACTTGGACCTAAATTTTGTTATCTTATTCCCTTTGCCCCAAAGCATTCAAATATTGATATCTCTAAGAAGGGAACTCTGTCTGCTGTTAGTTAAAATGAGAAAAGTTTAGTCATTATTACTAATAGAGTATGTATCTTTTTCATCTTAATCATTTAAAACACTCTTTCTTTGATAAAATATTTTTCATAATATTTAATGTAAAAAAAATGAGATGGTTCCCCTCATTCTATCACTCTATAGCACACTTATTTTATTAGTGCCTTAGGTAACAGACACAGATGAGAAACAGTCGACTGCTGGTTATTGTAGGTACCTACCAGAAATCATCCAGAAAATTAATTCTATGTATCACCGAATTTTTAATTAGTAGCTTACAAATGTTCTGGACATGTTAAAATAACTGTAGTCTGTACTCACGTAGTTCAGACTAAGAAAGATTTTCTCTGCAAGTAAAGAATGACACTCCATGGGGAAATAGTTTTAAACAGTGTGTTTTGAAGAAGGACCATTCTTAAAAATGAATAGGTGCTCTAACTCCCAGTTAGCTTAAAATATTCATATACAGAACATAAAAGATTATTGGAATTAGTGTATAACTCAAAATAAATGATTTTTAAAGTTATTTTTTAAACTCAGCTGTAATTTGTATAACATAAAATACACCATTTAAAAAATAATGTTTAACTGAGAAAGAAAAATTGTATATACATCTTGTACAACATGATGTTTTTAAATATTTATACGTTGTGTAATGGCTAGATCAAGCTAATTAACATACGCATTACCTCACATATTTATTTTTCATGATAAAAGCACTTAAAATCTACTCTCTTAGCAATTTTCAAGAAAATAATACATTGTTGTTAACTATTGTCATCATGTTATACAATAAGTATCTTGAACTTACTCTTTCTATCTACTTGAAATTTTGTATCCTTTGACCAACACCTTCCCAACTGCCTTCTTTCCAGTCCCTGGCAACCATCATTGTATTCACTGCTTCCTTGAGTTCAAGTGTTTTAGATTCCACATGTAAGTGAGATCATGAGGTATTGTCTTTCTGAGCCTGGTTTGTTTCACTTAACATAATGTTCTCCAGATTCACTCATGTTGTTTCAAATGACAAAATTTGCATCTTTTTAAAGGCTGAATGGTGTTCCATACGTTCTACAAGTTCGTTATCCATTCCTCTGTTGATGAATACTTAGGTTAATTCTATATCTTGGCTATTCTGAATAACGTTACAATGAAAATGGGTGTACAGATATCTAACATACTGATTTCGTTTCCTTTGAATATACATGCACTAGTGGGATTGCTTGATCATATAGTAGTTCTATTTTTAATTTTTTGAGAAATCTCCATTGTTTTCATTATGGCTGTATTAATTTTTATTCCACCAATAGTGTGCAAGGGTTTCCCTTTCTCCACATCCTTGCCAATGCTTGTTATTTTTCTTTTTTCTTATAATAGCGATTTTAACAGATATGATGTGATATCTCTTTGTTGTTTTCATTTGCATTTCCCTGATGGTTAGTGATGTTGAGTGTTTTTTCCTGTACCAGTTGACTATTTGTAAGTCTTCTATTGAGATGTCTATTCAGGTCCCTTGCCCATTTTAAACAGTGGTATTTCTTTCCTTGCTGCTGAGTTGTTTGAATTTCTTATATATTTTGGATATTAACCCCTTATCAGCTATGTAGTTTGAAAATAGCTTTCTCCCATTCCATAGGTTGACTCTGTTGGTCCTTTCCTTTGCTGCATAGAAGCATTTTAGTTTGATTTAGTGCCACCTGTTTGTTTTTGCCTTTTGTTGCCTGTCCTTTTGGTGTCATTTAAAAGAAAATGCCAAAACCAACATTATGGACCATTTCCTCTATGCTATCTTCTGGTAGTTCTCAGTTTCAGATCTTACGTTCAACTATTTAATCCATTTTGAATTGATTTTGGTATTTGGTGTGAGATATTGGTCTAATTTCATTCTTCTGCATGTGTATGTTCAATTTTCTCAACAACACTTATTGAAGAGACTGTCCTTTCCCCACTGGGTATTCTCGGCACCTGTGTCAAAGATTAATCGACTGTAAATGTGTGGATTTATTTCTGGGCAAAATCCACCATTTTATAGTGTATGATTCAGAGAGTTTTTAGCATATTCATTATGTCGTACAACTATCATCATTATCTAATTCCAGAACATTTTCATCACCTCCAAAATAAACTAGTATTTATTAGCCATTAGGCCCAATCACCTCCCCCTACAATCTTCTGCACACATGAATCTACTTTCCACTTGTTTGGATTTGTCTGTACTGGACATTCCATAGAAAAGGTATCATACAATATGTGACCTTTTATGTCTGGCTCATTTCACTTAGCATAATGTTTTCAAGATTTATCTGTGTTGCAGCATGTAACAGTACTTCATTTCTTTTTGTGGTTAAATAATATTCCATTGTATGAATATAATACATTTTGTTTATTCATTAGATGATGAACATTGGGGGGCCATTTCTACCTTTTGGCCATTATGAATAATGCTGCTATGAACTCTCGTGTTCCAGATTTTTATGTAGATATATGTTTGTATTTCTTTTTTCCTTTTTTTTTTTTTTTGAGACAGAGTCTCGCTCTGTCACCCAGGTTGGAGTGCAGTGATCTCAGATCACTGCAAGCTCCACCTCCTGGGTTCCTGCCATTCTCCTGCCTCAGTCTCCCGAGTAGCTGGGACTACAGGCACCCGCCACCACACCTGGCTAATTTTTTTTTTTAATTTTTAGTAGAGACGGGGTTTCACTGTGTTGGCCAAGATTGTCTTGATCTCCTAACCTCATGATCTGCCTGCCTCGGCCTCCCAAAGTGCTGGGATTACAGGAGTGAGCCACCGTGCCCAGCCATGTTTGTATTTCTTTTGGGTATACAACTAGGAGTGGAATTGTTGGAGTATATGGTAAATCTTTGTTTAACTTTTTGATGAACAAAACTGTCTTCGATAGTAACTGCAATATTTTATATTCTTTCCAGCAGTGTATTAGTATTCCACTTTCTCCACATTCTCACTAACACCTGTTCTAGTCCTTAAAAAAGTTATTATTATTGCCATCTTCATAATTGTAATGTGGTTCTCATTAAAGGTTTAATTTGTGTCTCCCTAATAATTAGTGATGGATATTTTTATATCTTTTTTTCCTAAAAATGTCTCTTTTGATCCTTTATTTTTTGATTGGGTTACTTGTCTTTTTACTGTTGAGTTGTAAGTGTTCTTTATGTATTCTGTATACTAGACCTCTTAACAATTGTATGATTTGCAAATATTTCCTCCCAATCTGTGTGTTTTTTCCTTTCTCGATAGTGTCATTTAAAGCACAAAAGTTTTTAACTTATTGTAGTCAAATTTATGCACTGTTTATTATTATTACTTATGCTTTTGGTGGCCATATCTAAGAACTATTCTCTAGTCCAAGACTTTGCAGACTTACACCTGTGTTTTCTTCTGATAGTATTATGAAACACTATATATTTAGCTCTTGGATCCATTTTGAGTTAATTCTTGTGTATGGTATGAAGCAGGGGTCCAATTTCTTTTTTCTGCAGGTGGCTATTCATTTGTTCCAGCACTATTTGTTGAAAATACTATTTTTTCCCTCATCACATGGCCTTGGTACTCTGTAGAAAATCAGTTTTATATGGACATATGAATTTATTTTTGGACTCTCAATTCTATCCCATGAATCTGTATGTGTGTCATTATGCCACTACCTCACTGTCCTAATGAATGTAGCCTTGTAGTAAGATTTGAAAGTGAGATGTGTGATTCTTCCAACTTTATTTTTTTTGTTTTGACTATTCAGGGTCCCTTGAATTTCCATATAAATTCTAGGATAATCTTGTCAATTTTTGAAAAAAAAAAAAAAAAAAAAAAAGAAGAAGCAGTTGAAATGCTGATGAGATTATGTTGAATCTTCAGAAAAATTTTGAAATTGTGATTGCCTTAACATTAGTAGGTCTTCAAGTCCATGACATAGGATGTCTTTTTATTTATTTAGATATTTAATTTATTTCAACAATGATTTATAATTTTCAGTGTATGAGTCTTTCACTTCTTTGGTTAAATGTATCATTATGGTGGATAAAGAAAATATGCATACACCATAGAATACTATGTAGCCATAAAAACTAATGAAATCCTGTTTTTCCCAGGAACATGGATGGGATGGGAGGACATTACCCTAAGTGAAATAACCCTGAAGCATAAAATCAAATACCTCACCTTCCCTCTTTAAGTGAGAGCTAAACAATGTCTACACATGTTCATAAAGATGGAGATAAACACTGGGGACTCCAAAAGGTGGGAAAATAGGAGTAGGTTGAAAGTTGTAAAACTATTAGGTACTCTATTTACTATTTGGGAGACAAGTTTACTAGAAGCCCGAACCTCAACATTAGACAATATACCTATGTAATAAAACTGCATATGTACCCCCTTGAATTTATGATTGTTTATAAAAAGAGAAAAATTATCATGTGATTTATTCTTTTTGATCTATTATAAATGGGCTTGTACAAATGTTACTACAGGTTGTTAATTTCTACTGTTTAAATATCCAGCTGATGTTTATATATTGTTCTTGTATCCTACAACTTTGCTGAATTCATTTATTAGCTCTAAAACTTCTAGGAGTTTATATATATAAGATCATGTCATCTGTAAATACAGGTACTTTTACTTTTTTCTCTTCAATCTGCCTAACGTCATTTGTATTTGTTTATCTTGTTTAATTGCCCTGACTGGAACCTCAAATATAATGTTTAATAGAATGACAAGAGCAGACATTCATGTCCTTATTCCCGATTTTGGAAAGAATATTTTCAGTTTAATAAATAGTATTTTAGAGTGGATTTTATTCTTGTACTTTCTTTTGAGTGCTGGTGTACATTACTTGGGAATTTGCAATACTTAAGTAAAATATTTTAAAAATCCAGAGTGAAGGCCTGAATCAGCAGAAGCAGGCAAGTAACTCACGTTTTGCCTCTTGGTCTTATTTATTTCTTTGCCAATTCAATTTCACATTCAAATTGTTCTATGACATTAGCTTTAAATGAGTTGTCCTTTTATTGAATCACTTGCTTTTCAACATTTTCTTTTAGCTGAAAAGCAAGATAAAATATTTTATCTTTAAAAACCTGCCTGCAGAGTGATATCAATAAGATGGTGGAGATACCAGCCTTTGCCTCCTCACCAGAAAAACAATCAGAAAGTTATCCATGAAAGAAAATAGCCCTGAAATGGCTCAAGAGTCCAATTAAGAATATGCAGCAACACAGTGGAGCAAACAAGAGAGAATAACCACACAGTATTTTGGGGGAAGATAGGCATACCTAGGCTATCTAGAGATGGCTAGGAGCAAAGAAGGGCAAGGGCTATTGAAATCAGCCACAGGGCAGGTGACACCACAGCTACCAGCAGCCTGCTCTGCAGAGGACCCCATCAGTATTTGCTATTAAGGACCTCAATAGCCTTGTGGTAAGGCTACAGACTCCCTGCAACTTTTACAGCGAAAGTGTGTTCACGTAGTGTTCATTGGTGTGGATCACAGTGGTCTCCGTCATAAAAAAAACACTAAAACACTGACAGGTTTCACCACTGAGGTAACTAGTAGCCATTGCCACTGTGGACCCCCTGAAGAGGGAGTTCCTAGTGCGTATCTTTCTCCTCCAAGAAGAATCTGTTGTTGTGCTTCCTTGTTACTGCACCCCCACCTCCAACCCTGTACCTGTGTTCAGGACCCCATTTTTGCTGCCACTCTGTGAGCCCCTGCCTCTTAAATATAAAAGTTACAGCTAAAGTGAGCTAGCTTTAGCTCCAGACTTTACAAGCTCTTGCACCATAAACACTACTGCAGCAGGCTTATCCATGCCTCAAATTTCAGAACATCGGTTGCTCTGCACGTGCTTGTGTGACTGCTTCAGGATCTCCTATACCTACAACTGGAGTCACCATCATAGTAGTGTGCCTGAGCCCCAGACCTCAGAACTGCTGCAGCTCTGGCTGTGCCTATACTCTGAACCCTGGCTACCCAGGTGCTTCCCACGCAGCTTTATCTTGCACATCATTACCAATGCTGTGGCAGGTCCATCTGTGCTTAGGCCACAGTGCTACCACTGTTCCATATCCCACAGTTGTGATCTCTGCACACATGCCTGCATTCTAGACTCTGGTACAGTGGCTGCTCCGTGGGTGCTACACATCAGACTCCAGTGAAACCACCACTGCAAGCATGCCTGTGGTCTGAAACCAGCCACAAACAGATCCTATCAGCCATTACTTCTCCATTTGGGAAAAAAATGATAAGGAAGATCCCAGCAGCAGCTTTTACCTGCTGGGTAAATGCACACGGTTTTGGCTGATGAGGACCCCTAAAATCTTCACAAACACTGACCTCAGCTGACGGAGCTGCAAAGAGATGATGCCACTGAACCAGATCCACTATAGCCCACCCAATTGGTGCCCTCACACTCACTGCCAAGTGAATGTCATTCCCCACCAAAACCAGTTCATAAAGTGTGCAATAGGTGACTGCTCTATTACATGCACAGATATCTACACAGCACAAAAAGAAACATGAAAAAAAATGGGAAAATATGATACCAAAAAAGGAACATAATAAATCTCCAGCTACTAGCCCTGAAGCAATTAAAATCTATAAGTTGCCTGGCAAAAATGTAATAATAGTTATAAGGAAGTGCAGTGAGCTACAAGAGAATCAAGACAGACAACTCAGTGATATTAGAAAAACATAAGAACATGTTATCTTAGCACTTTGGGAGGCCAAGGCGGGCAGATCATGAGGTCAGGAGTTCGAGACCAGTCTGACCAACATGGTGAAACCCTGTCTCTACTAAAAATACAAAAATTAGCCAGGTGTGGTGGTGCACACCTATAATCCCAGCTACTCAGGAGGCTGAGGCAGGAGAATCACTTGAACCCGGGAGGCGGAGGTTGCAGTCACTGCACTCCAGCCTGGGTGACAGAGCAAGACTCCATCTCAAAAAAAAAAAAAAAAAAAAAACAAAAAAAAAAAACAAAAACACAACAAACAAACATAAGAACAAAATCAAAATGAGAAGCCTGAAAAAGAGATAGAAACTTTTTCAAAATATGCAATAAAGAGCATCAGTAGCTTACTTGACCAAGCAGAAAAAGAAATCTGTAAACTCAAAGACAGATCATTTAAAAATATCCTATCATAGAAGAAAAACTATTAAAAAAAAAAAGTCTATGTAATTTCTTAGACACAATCAAGAATGTTAACTTTTTCATTATACTATTTTAAGAAGGACAAAAGAGATAGACAGGGCTAGAAAAAAATCTTTAAAGAAATAATGACTAAAATCTCCCTAAATCTGGAGACAGATATGTGCATCAAGGTATATAAAACTTAAATATCTCCAATCAGGTTTAACCCAAAAGAGTCTTCACCAAGAAACATTATAATCAAACTGTCAGAGGCTGCCAGGGGAGCCTCCCTTCCCCAGGGAAGCGGTGAGTGAATCTGTGACCGCAGGAAACCATGCTTCTCCTATGGATCTTTGTAATCCTTGGGTCAAAAGACCTTTCTGTGAAACCACACCACCAGGGCCTTCAGTCTGACAGACAGAGCTGGGTGGAATCTCAGCAGAGCAGCCACTCAGGCACAGGTGGAGACTCAGGAGCTTTAGATACTCGGGCTTTCTGGCAGAAGTAGCTGCAGCTCCAGCAAAGTGGGAGGTTAGGCCTCTGTACATAACCCTAGGAAAGAGACTGAATCCAGGGGGCTGAGCAGGAACACCTGGCAGGCCCCACTTCGACAGCACCTCACAGCATAAGACCCACTGGCTTGCAATTCCAGCCAGCCACTGGTAGCAGTTTTGCACCTCCCTGAGAGGGAGCTCCCAAAGGGTGGGCCAGGTCGCCATCTTTGCTGTTTGGGCAACTTAGCCACTCTGACCTTCAGGCTTTGGAGAGTCTGAGCTGACTGGGGGCAGAAATCCCCCAGTACAGCACTGCTGCTCTATGAAAGCATAGTCAGATTGTTGCTAAGTGGGTTCCAAATCCTATTTCTCTTCCCTGGGCAGGACCTCCCAACCAGGGCTTCCAACCACCCCACTGGTGTTCTTCAGCTGACAGAGATTTGTAACCTCCCTGGGATAGAGCTCCCGGAGGGAAGGGCAGACCACCATTGTTGCTGTTTTGGCGATTTAGCCGTTCCAGTCTTCAGGCTTTGGAATGTCCAAGGTGACTGGGGGTTGAAGTGGACCCCCAGCACAGAACAGATGCTCTACCAAAACATGGCCAGACTGCTTTTGGAAGCAGGTCCCCAATCCCATTCCTCCTCACTAGGAGGGATCTCCTAACTGGGGTCTCCAGCCCCCTCCTCCAGGTGTGTTTGAGCCAGCAACAGGGATGAATGTCCCTGGGATGAAGCTTCCAGAAGGAGGGGCAGGCTGCCATCTTTGCTGTTTTGCAGGCTTCACTGTTGATATTGCCAGGTACTGAAAAATTCGAGGTGACTAGAGACTGGAATGGGTCCCCAGCATACCGTAGCAGCCCTGTGGAAAAGTAGCCAGATTGTTATGTGGGTATTTGTTCTTATATCTCCTCACCACGCAGGTCCTCCAGGCCTAGGCCTCCAGCTGCCCCCTGCCAGAGCTATTGAGTCAGTAGCAAACTCAGCACCTCCCTGAATAGAGCCTTCAGGGGCAACTGAAAGTCGCTCTGCTACTGCCCCTGCAGTAGAACTGCCCTTGCCACCCTTGCGCTGATGAAGAGGCAGAAAACCTAAGTGCTTTATCCACATCTTCAACAAGCTACAGTTGACCCAAGGAAAGGAGGCCAGTCCATCTCTCATGGGTCACACACACATCCTACTGCTTATCAGCAGACCCCTAGCTTGGGACCACAGCACAGACCCTCCATCATGGGCTGATTACACTGAGTGATTAATGACCTGAATCTCTCTGAGGTGGAGCCCTCAGGAGGTAAGCAAATGACCCTTGACCTCAACCACTACTAAGCTTCCTTCCTCTCTTGCCTCCAAGTTGGGGAAAGAATATAACCACTGTGATTGCCTCAGAGCTGCACTGGTCAACCGAGGAGTGCCAAGCTGAGATCTACAGCCAGCACGCAAGGGAAAGAAGAACCCACACTTTCAGAGCACTGAGAGGGAACACAGCTGCAACTGTGAAGAAACACAGAAGAACCACAAAATTGAGCAAGAGTCTACCAACTGAACAATAAGCCTAAATGCTACCTGCTGGATCCCACAGCTTCAACACCAAAAATACCTCACTAACATACTCCATTCTGAAACAAGGGACAGGAAATCAGCTTCAAATAAAAATCCTGCACAAAGCCTCAGCTCAGTGAAAATATCCAGAAAATAAGTCTATTGACTATACTTAATCCACACTGAGGTTAAAGGAACACCCACAAGCAGAGATAAGAAAGAACCAGCACAAGAACTCCAGTAGCTCAAAGGGCCAGAGTGTCATATGTCCTCCAAACAACTGTACCAGGTCTCCAATAAGACTTCTTAACTAGGCTAAACAGGCAAAAATGACAGAAATAGGTAGGAACAAAGATTATTGAGATTCTGGAGGATGACAAAGCTCAGTCTAAGGAAAATAAGAATCATAATAAAGCAACACATGAGGTGAAGGACAAAATAGTCAGTAGAAAAAAGAATCTAATGGATCTCACAGAGCTGAATAACACAATACAGGAGTTTCACAATGTGATCACAAGTATTAACGGTAGAATAAACCAAGCTGAGGAAATCATCTCAGAACTTGAAGACTGGTTCACTGAAATAAGACAATAGACAAAAATAAAGAAAAAATAATAAAAAGGAAGAAACAAAACCTCTGAGAAGTATGGAATTATTTAAAGAAGCCAAATCTATGAATCACTGGCATCACTGAAAGGAAGGGAGAGAAAGCAAAAAACTTGGAAGACATAATTTAGGGTAATACCCATGATAATGTCCCCAACCTTGCGAGAGGCCAACAGTCAAATTCAGGAAATACAGAGAACTCCTGCAAGTTTCTATATAAGAAGATCATTCTCAAGAAACATAACCATCATAGTTTCCAAGGTCAAAATGAAGAAAAAAAAAAAAAAGAATATTAAAGGCAGCTAGAGAGAAAAGACACATCACCTACAAAGGGAACTTCATCAGGCTAACAGCAGATATCTCAGCTGAAACCCTACAAGCCAGACGATATTGGGGGCCTATAGTCAACATTTTAAAGAAAAAAATCTTCAACCAAGAATTTCACTTCCAGCCAATCCAAGCTTCCTAAGTGAAGGAGAAAGATCCTTTTCAGATAAGCAAAAGTTAAGAGAATCTATTACCAACAGACCTGTTTTACAAGAGATATTGAAAGGAGCGCTAAATATAGAAAAATGTTGCTGCCAGCTAATACAAAAGCACATTTAAACACACAGACCAGTGTCACTATAAAGCTGCCATACAAACAAACCAACATAATAACCAGCTAACGGCACAATGACAGGATCAAATCCACACATATCAATACTAACCTTGATGTAAATGGGTTAAATGCCCCACTTAAAAGGCACAGAGTGGAAAGCTTGATAAAAAAGCAGGATCCAATAGTATGCTGTCTTCAGAAGCCCATCTCACATGTAATGACCTTCATAGGCTCAAAATGAAGGGATGCAGGAAAATCTATCAAGCAAATGGAGAACAGAAAAAAGCAGGAGTTGCAATCCTAATTTCAGACAAAACAGACTTCAAACCAACAAAGATAAAAAAAAAAAAAAGACACAGAAGGACATTACATAATGGTAAAGGGTTTAATTCAATAACAAGAACTGACTATCCTGAATATATATGTACCCAACAAAGGAGCACCCAGATTCATCCAAAACAAGTTCTTAGAGACCTACAAAGAGACATCGACTCCCACACAGTGATAGTGGGAGACTCCAACACTCCACTGACAGTATCAGACAGATCATCAAAGCAGAAAATAAACAAAGATATTCAGGACCTGAACTTAACATCAGACCAAACCGATCTGATAGGCCTTTGCATAAATCCTTACTGAAAAACAACAGAATATGCATTCTTCTCATTGCCACATGTCACTTACTCTAAAATCGACCATATAATTGGACATAAAACAATTCTCAACAAATGCAAAAGACACAAAATCATACCAAACACACACTCAGACCACTTAGAAATAAAAATAAAAGTCAAGACTATGAAAATCATTCAAAACCATGCAATTACGTGTAAATTAAACAACATGTTCCTGAATGACTTTTAGGTAAATAATGACATTAAGGCAGAAAATAAGTGAAAATAATCACAACAAAGATACAACATACCAAAATCACTGAGGCACAGCTAAGGCAATATTAAGAGGAAAATTCATAACATTAATGTTCCCATTAAAAAGTTAGAAAGATCTCAATTTAATAACTTAAGATTACAACTGAAAGAATTAGAGAAGCAAGAATGAATCAACCGCAAAGCCAGCAGATGAAAAGAAAAAATTAAAATCACAGCTGAACTGAAGGAAACAGAGACACAAAAAGTCATTCAAAAGCAGTGAACCCAGGAGTTTTATTTTTTTTGGAAAAATTTAATAAGATAGGTCTATACATAGGCTAATAAAGCAGAAAAGAGTCAAATAAACACAATTAGAAATGATGAAGGGAATGTTACTACTGACCCCAGAGAAGTTAAAAATACCCATCATAAACTACTACTAACACCTCTGTGCACACAAACTCTAAAACCCAGAAGAGATTAATAAATTCCTGGACAGATACACCCTCCCAAGACTGAGCCAGGAAAAAAATTGATTTCCTGAAAAGACCAATAAGAGGCTTTTACATTGAATTAGTAATAAACAGCCTACCAACCAAAAACAGCCAATGAACTGATGGTTTTACAGCTGAATTCCACCAGATGCACAAAGAAGAGTTCATACTATTTCTACAGAAACTATTTCAAAAAATTGAGGAGAAGCGACTCCTCCTCAGCTCATTCTATAAGGCCAGTATCATCCTGATACACAAACCTGGCAGAGACACAACAAAAAAAGATTTCAGGCCCGTATCTTTGATGAATATCAGCTCAAAAAATTCTCAACAAAATACTTTCAAACAGAATCCAACAGCACAAAAAGTGAACCCACCATGATTAAATAGGCTTTATCCCCAAGATGCAAGTTTGTTTCAACATACGCAAATCAATAATTGTGATTTACCACAGAAACAGAACTAAAGACAAAATGCACATGATCGTCTCCATAGATGCAGAAAAGGCGTTTAATAAGATTCAACACGACTTCATGTTAAAAACTGTCAATAAGCTAGGTATTGAAGGAACATACCTCAAAATAATAAGAGGTCATCTATGAGAAACCCACAGCCAACATCATACTGAATTGGCAAAAGCTGGAAACATTCCCCTTGAAAAGTGGCATGAGACAAAAATGCCCTCTGTCACCACTTCTATTAAACATAGTATTGGATGTCCTAGCCAGAGCAATCAGGCAAGAGAAAGAAATAAAGGGCATACAAATAGGAAGCAAGGAAGTCAAACTATCTCTGTTTGCAGGTTACATAATTGTATCTCTAGAAAAACCCATAGTCTTGGCTCAAAAGCTCCTTCAGTATTAATTTGGTTGCTGAAGTTGTTTATACTGGCATACTAGGACACCAAATTAATATACAAAAATTATTAGCATTCCTATACAGCAACAACAGCCAAACCAAGAGCCAAATCAGAAAGATAATCTCATTCACAAATGCCACAAAAAGAATAAAATACCTAGGAATACAGCTAACCAGGGAGATGAAAGATCTCTACAATTAGAATTACAAAATGCTGCTCAAAGAAATTAGAGAAGATGCAAACAAATGGAAAAACATCCCATGCCATGGAAAGGAAGAATCAATATCATTAAAATTACTATATTGCCCAAAGCAGGTTACAGATTCAATGCTATTCCTATCAAAAAGCCAACAACATTCTTCACAGAAGAAGAAAAAACTATTTTAAAAGTCATATAGAACCAAAAAAGAGCCTGACTAGCCAAGGCAATTCTAAGCGAAATGAACAAAGTTGGAAGTATCATGTTACCCAACTTCAAACAATACTAGAGGGTTACAGTAATGAAAGCAGCATGATACTGGTACAAAAACAGGCGCACAGACCACTGGAACAGAATAGAGAGCCCACAAATAAGGCCACACATCTATGACCATATGATCTTTAATAAAGTTGACAAAAAAAGCAAGGGGGGAAAGAATCCATATTCAATAAATGGTGCTAGTTAAACTGGCTAGCCATATGCAGAAGATTGACACTGAACCACTTCCTTACACCAGATACAAAAATCAACTCCAGAGGACATAAAGACTTAAACGTAAAACTCAAAACTCTAAAACCCCTGGAAGACAACCTAGGCAATACCATCCAGGAGATAGGAATGGGCAAAGATTTCTTGACAAAGACCCCAAAAGTAATCACAACAAAAGCAAAAGTTGACAAATGGGATCTAATTAAACTTGTTTCTGCTTGTTTTTTTTTTTTTAAACTTGTTACCTTTTAAAATTAGAATGTAAAACATTAACATTATTTTAAAAATCTAAACTGTATTAAAGGGTGTTCTCAGTGAATGCATCCTCTCCACCCATGCCCATTCCCTGATCCTTTCCTGCAGGTCTCCAATCTCATTAGCTTTTAGTTTATTGTTCTTGTGTTTCTTTTTGTACAAATGAACAGACAGATGTGTATTTTCTAACTTTTCCTCCTTTCTAACACAAAAGGTAGCATGCTATAAATAGTCCTTTGCATTTTTTTTCAATAGGTTCTGGAAATTACTTCATACCGATTTCTTCTTCTCTTTTACAGCTGCACTCTACTCCATTGTGTGCATGTATACAGTTTGCTCATCTACTCTCTTATGTATGAGTGTATAGGTTGTTTCCAATATTTTGGCTTTTTTAATTTTTCCGTAGGTTATTAGGGTACACGTAGTTATATGAATAAGTTCTTTAATGGTGATTTGTGAGATTTTGGTGCACCCATCACCCGAGCAGTATACACTGCATCCTATTTGTAGTCTTTTAACCCTCCCACCTTTCCTCCCAAGTTCCCAAAGTCCATTGTATCATTCTTACACCTTTGTGTCCTCATAACTTAGCTCCCATATATCAGTGAGAACATACGATGTTTGGTTTTTCATTCCTAAGTTACTCAATCGGAATAATAGTCTCTAATCTCATTCAGGTACCTGTGAATGCCATTAGTTCATACCTTTTTATAGCTGATAAGTGTGTGTGTGTGTGTGTGTGTGTGTGTGTGTGTGTGTGTGTGTATCTAATGCATGGATAAAGAAACTATCGTTGATTCTTGGGCATTTGGGTTGGTTCCACGATTCTGCAATTGTGAATCGTGCTGCTATAAACATGCGTATGCAGGTATCTTTTTCGTATAATGACTTCTCCTCTGGGGAGATACCCAATAGTGGGATTGCTGGATCAAATGGTAGTTCTATTTATAGTTCTTTAAGGAATCTTCACACTGTTTTCCATAGTGTCTGTACTAGTTTACATTTCCAACAGCATTATAGAAGTGTTCCCTGATAACCACATCCACATCAACATCTACTGTTTTATGACTTTTTTATTTTGGCCATTCTTGCAGTAGTAAGGTGGTATTGCTTTGTGGTTTTGATATGCATTTCCTTGATTATTAGTGATGTTGAGCATTTTTTCATAAATTTGTTGGCCATTTGTCTACCTTCTTTTGAGAATTGTCTATTCATGTCCTTAGTCCACTTTTTGATGGGATTGTTTTATTTTTTTATTTTTTATTGATGATTGGTTTGAGTTTGTCATAGATTTGTTGTAGATTCTGGATATTAGTCCTTTGTCAGGTGTATAGATTGTGAAGATTTTCTCCCAATCTGTGGGTTGTCAGTTTACTCTGCTGACTGTTCCATTTGCTGTGCAAAAGCTCTTTAGTTTAATTAAGTCCCAGCTATTTATCTTTGTTTATATTGCATTTGCTTTTGGTTTCTTGGTTATGAAATCCTTGCCTAAGGCTGGGCGCATTGGCTCATGCCTGTAATCCTAGCACTTTGGGAGGCCGAGGCGGGTGGATGACGAGGTCAGGAGATGGAGACCATCCTGGCCAACAGGGTGAAACCCCGTCTCTACTAAAAATACAAAAATTAGCTGGGCGTGGTGGCGCATGCCTGTAGTCCCAGCTACTCGGGAAGCTGAGGCAGGAGAACTGCTTGAACCTGGGAGGCAGAGCTTGCAGTGAGCCAAGATCACACCACTCTACTACAGCCTGGCAACAGAGCAAGACTCTGTCTCAAAAAAATAAAATAAAATAAAATAACCTTTCCTAAGTCAATGTCTAGAAGGGTTTTTCCAGTGTTATCTTCTGGAAGTTCTATAGTTTCTGGTATTATATTTAGTCTATCTTGAGTTGATTTTAGTACACGGTGTAAGGAAGGGGTTCAGCTTCAATCTTTCGCATATGACATGTCAGTTTAACTGGCACCATTTATTGAATAGGGAGTCTTTTCCCCCTTAGTTTTTTCTGTCCTTAATCCATCTTTAGTTGATCTTTGTATAGGTGAGAGATGAGGATCCAGTTTCATTCTTCTACATGTGGCTTGCCAATTATCCCAGCACCACTTGTTGAAAAGGGTGTCCTTTCCCTACTTTATGTTTTTGTTTGTTTTGTTAAAGATCAGTTGGCTGTAAGTATTTGGGAATGTTTCTGGGTTCTCTATTCTGCTCCACTATCCTATGTGCCTATTTTTATACCAGTACCATGATGTTTTGGTGACTATAGCCTTATGGGATAGTTTGAAATCAGGTAGTGTGATACCTCCAAGTTTGTTCTTTTTGCTTAGTGTTGCTTTGACTATGCAGGCTCTTTTTTGATTCCATATGAATTGATTTTTCTAATTCTATGAAGAAATATGGTGGTATTTCAATGGGGATTGTGCTGAATTTGTAGATTGCTTTTGGCAGTGTGGTCATTTTCACAATATTGATTCTACCCATCCATGAGCATGGGATGTGTTTCCATTTGTTTGTATCATCTATGATTTCTTTCAACAGTGTTTTGTAGTTTTCCTTTTACAGGTCTTTTGCCTCCATGATTAGGTATATGCCTAAGTATTTTATTTTTTATTTTTAGCAGTTATCTCAAGAGAGGTTGAGTTCTTGATTCAATTATCTCTTTGGTTGCTGTTGGTGTATAGAAAAGCCACTGATTTGTGTACATTAATCTTATATCTGGAAACTTTGCTGAATTCTTTTATCCGTTCTAGGAGCTTTCTGGAGGAGACTTTAGGGTTTTCTAGGTAAACAATCATATCATCAGCAAACAGTGACAGTTTGACTTCGTGTTTACTGATTTGGATGCCCTTTATTTCTTTCTCTTGTCTGATTGCTCTGGCTAGGACTTCCAGTACTGTGATGAAGAAAAGGGGTGAGAGTGGACATCCTTGTCTTGTTCCAGTTCTCGGAGGGAATGCTTTCAATTTTTCCCCATTCTGTATTATGTTCTCTGTGGGTTTGTCATAGATGGATTTTATTATATTGAGGCATGTTCCTTGTATGCCAATTTTGCTGAGAGTTTTAATCATAAAGGAATGCTGGATTTTGTCAAATGCTTTTTCTGCATCTATTGAGATGATCATGTGATTTTTGTTTTTAATTCTGTTTATGTGGTGTATTACATTTATTGACTTGTGTATGTTAAACTATTCCTGCCTCCCTGGTATGAAACTCACCTGATCATGGTGGATTATCCTTTTGATAGGTTGTTGAATTTGGTTAGCTAGTATTTAGTTAAGGATTTTAGCATTTATGTTGGTCAGTGATATATGTCTCCAGTATTCTTTTTTGGTTATGTCCTTTCCTGGTTTTGGTCTTAGGGTGATTCTGGCTTCATAGAATAAATTAGGGAAGGTTCCCTCTCCTTTATCTTGTAGAATAGTGTCAAAAGATTGGTATCATTTCTTATTTAAGTGTCTGGTATAATTCTGCTGTGAATTGGTCTGGTCCTTACCTTTCTTTTGTTGGTAATTTTTTTTTTTTTTTTTTTTTGAGACAGAGTCTCACTCTGTCACCCAGGCTGGAGTGCGGTGGCCAGATCTCAGCTCACTGCAAGCTCCGCCTCCCGGGTTTATGCCATTCTCCTGCCTCAGCCTCCCGAGTAGCTGGGACTACAGGCGCCTGCCACCTCGCCCGGCTAGTTTTTTGTATTTTTTAGTAGAGACGGGGTTTCACTGTATTAGCCAGGATGGTCTCGATCTCCTGACCTCGTGATCCACCCATCTCGGCCTCCCAAAGTGCTGGGATTACAGGCTTGAGCCACCACGCCCGGCCTTGTTGGTAATTTTTAAATTACCATTTCAACCTCACTGCTTGTTATTGGTCTGTTCAGGGTGTCTAATTCTTCCTGATTTAATCTAGGGGGGTTGTATTTTTCCAGGAATTGATGCATCTGTTCGAGGTTTTCTAGTTTATGTGCATAAAGGTGTTCATAATAGACTTGAATAACTTTTTGTATTTCTGTGATGTCAGTTGTAATATCTCCCATTTCATTTCTTATCGAGGTTATTTGGATTTCCTCTCTTCTTTTCTTGGTTAATCTTGCTAATGGTCTATCAATTTTATTTATGTTTTTAAAGAACCAGCTTTTTGTTTCATTTATATTTTGTATTTTTCTTTCAATTTCATTTAGTTCTGCTCTGATCTAGGTTATTTCCTTTATTCTGCTGGGTTTGGGTTTGGTTTGTTCTTGTTTCTCAAGTTCCTTGAGGTGTGACTTTAGAAGGTCAGTTTGTGCTCTTTCAGTCTTTTTGATGTGGTCACTTGGGGCTATGAACTTTCCTCTGAGCACCACCTTTGCTATAGCCCAGAGGTTTTGAAAGGTTGTGTCATTTTTGTCGTTCAATTCAAATAATTTTTTAATTTCCAACTTGATATTGTTTTTGATCCATTGATCATTCCAGAGCAGGTTATTGAATTTCCATGTATTTGCATGGTTTTAAAGATTCCTTTTGGAGTTGATTTCCAGTTTTATTGCACTGGGGTCTGAAAGAGTGCTTCATGTAAATTCAATTTTCTTAAATTTATTGAGGCTTGTTTTGTGGTCTATTGTATGGTCTATCTTGGAGAAAGTTCCACGTGCTGTTCAATGGAATGTGTATTTCAAGGTTGTTGAATGAAATGTTCTGAATACATCTGTTAAGTCCATTGCTCCAAGGGATAGTTTAAATCCATTGTTTCTTTGCTGATTTTCTGTCTTGATGACCTGTCCAGTGCTGTCAGTGTAGTATAGAAGTCCCCCACTAGTATTGCATTTCTGCCTGTCTCATTTCTTCAGTCTATTTGTAATTGTTTCATAAATTTGGGACCTCCAGTGTCAGATGCATACATGTTTAGGATTGTAATATTTTCTTGTTGGACAAGGCTTTTTACCATTATATAATGCCTCTCTTTGTCTTTTGTAACTGCAGTTGCTTTAAAATTTTTTTTATCTGATATAAGAATAGCTACTGCTGCTTGCTTTTGTTGTCCATTTGCATGAAATGCCTTTTGCCACTCCTTTACTTTAAGTTTATGTATTAGGTGAGTCTCTTGAAGGCAGCAGATAGTTGGTTGGTGAGTTCTTTCCAGTGTTCAGTTCTATATCTTTTAAAAGGAGGATTCAGGCCATTTACATTCAATGCTAGCATTGAGGTGTGAGGTACCATTCCATTCATCATGCTATTTGTTACCTCTATGTCTTGGTTTGTTGTTGTTGTTGTTGTTGTTTAAATTGCATTTTGTTTTATAGGTCCTGTGAGATTTATGCTTTGAGGAGGTTCTGTTTTGATGCGTTTCCAGAATTTTTTTCAGGATGTATAGCTCCTTTTAGCAGTTCTTATAGTGGTGGCTTGGTAGTGGCAAATTCTCTCACCATTTGTTTGTCTGAAAAAAGACTATATCTTTCCGTCATATATGATGCTTAGTTTCCCTGGATACAAAATTATTGGCTGATAAGCGTTTTGTTTGAGCAGGCTGAAGATAGGCTGAGAAATCTGGGGTTAATCTGATAGGTTTTTCTTTATAGATTACCTGGTGTTTTTGTCTCACAACTCTGAAGAGTCTTTCCTTCATCTTAACTTTAGATAATCTGATGACAATGTGCCTAAGCAATAATCTTTTGGCAATGAATTTCCCAAGTGTTCTTTGTTCTTCTTGTATTTGGATATGAAGGTCTCTAGTAGGGCTGAGGAAGTTTTCCTTGGTTATTCCTCCAAACATGTTTTCCAAACGCTTAGATTTCTCTTCTTCCTCAAGAAGGCTGATTATTCTTAGGTTTGGTCATTTAACATAATCCCAGAATTCTTGGAGGCTTTGCTCATCTTGGAGGCATTGTTCTTATTCTTTTTTTCTTTGTCTTTGTCGTATTGAGTTAATTCAGAGACCTTGTCTTTGAGCTCTGAATTTCTTTCTTCAACTTGTTGAAATCTATTGCTGAGACTTTCCAGAGCATTTTGCGTTTCTATAATTGTGTCCAATGTTTTCTGAAGTTTTGATTTCATTATAATGTTATCTATTTCCTAGAATATTTTTCCCTTCACTTTTTGTATCATTTTTTTGATTTCCTAGCACTGGGCTTCACCTTTCTCTGGTGGCTCCCTGATTAGCTTAATAACTAATGTTCTGAACTCTTTCAGGTAAATCAGGGATTTCTTCTTGGTTTGGATCCATTGCTGGTAAGTTAGTGTGATTTTTTGGGGGTGTTAAAGACCCTCATTTTGTCATATTACCAGAGTTGGTTTTCTGATTCCTTTTCATTTGAGTAGGCTCTGTCAAAAGGAAGGTCTAAGCCTGAAGGCTGTTGTTGAGATTCTTTTGTCCCATGGGGTATTCCCTTCAAGTAGTAATCCCCCACTTTTCCTATGGATGTGGCTTCCTGAGAGCTGAGCTTCAGTGATTGTTAACTCTTTTGTGGGTCTAGCCATCCTGCAAGTCTACCAGGTTCTGGGCTGGTACTGGGGGTTGTCTGCCCAGAGTCCTCTGATGTGAAAAGTCTATGGGTCTCTCAGCCGTGGATCCCAGCACCTGTTCCAATGGAGGTGGTAGGGGGTGTGAAATGGACTCTGTGAGCGTTCTTAGCTTTGGTGGTTTAGTGTTCTATTTTTATGCTGGTTGGCCTCCTGCTGGGAGTTGGCCCTTTCCAGAGAACATCAGCTGTGTTAGTATGGACAGGAACCAGCAGTGGATTGGGTCCTAGAACTCCCAAGAGCATATGCCCTTTGTCTTCTGATACCACAGTGGATAGAGAAGGGCCATCAGGTTGGGGCAGGGCTAGTCATGTCTGAGCTCAGAGTCTTCTTGGGCAGGTTTTGCTGCAGCTGCTGTGGAGCATGGTGAGTGAGGATCCCAGGTCAATGGAGTTGTGTACCTAGGAGAATTATGGTTGCCTCTGCTGAATCATGCAGATTTTCAGGGAAGTGGGGGAAAGCTGGCAGTCACATGCCTCACCCAGCTTCCATGCAATCTGGAGGGCCACTCTCACTCCCACCATGCACTCCAATAGCACCAAGTCTGTCTCCAGGTAGTGGGCAAGCAGGGCTGAGAACTTGCCCCAGGCTACCCAACTCCCAGATGCAAAAAAAGAGGGCTTTAGTTCTTCCTCCACCTGTGGAGTCTGCACACTGGACTCGTGCCCTCCCCCAAGTTCTAGCCAGGAGACTTCTCGCTCAGTTCAAATGGTTACAAAGTTCAGCTGGAGACTTCCTTCTCTCTGTAGCAATCTCCCCTTGCCTCTGGCCACCCTCCCAAAGGATCCCTGTAGTACCAGGCAGGAATGTCCTGCTTGTGGACCCAGTGAGATCCCAAGACTTTTCCTGCTGCTTCCTCTACCCCTGTATTTTGCTCAGCTCTCTAAATTGACTCAGCTCCAGGTAAGGTCAGAAACCTCTCCCGGAAACTAGACCTTCAGTTTCCCCAGTGGGGGTGTGTTTACAGTGGCAGACGATCTCCCTTTCCCACTTCTGCGGTTTGGGAACTCACAGTATTTGGGGTGCCTCCCAGGTCCTGCAGGAGCTGTTCACTTCCTTTAGAGGGTATTTGGGTCCTCTTGGGATTGCTGGTTTATTCCTGCAGTCTTTCTGGAGTTAAGATTTACGATGTGGATTCCCTATTTAATAAATCGTGCTGGGAAAATTGGCTAGCCATAATTAGAAAGCTGAAACTGGATCCTTTCCTTACTCCTTATACGAAAATTAATTCAAGATGGATTAGAGACTTAAATGTTAGACCTAATACCATAAAAACCCTAGAAGAAAACCTAGGTAGTACCATTCAGGACATAGGCATGGGCAAGGAGTTCATGTCTAAAACACCAAAAGCAATGGCAACAAAAGCC
The DNA here is from genome assembly GCF_002776525.5 of Piliocolobus tephrosceles. Lineage (NCBI taxonomy): Eukaryota > Metazoa > Chordata > Mammalia > Primates > Cercopithecidae > Piliocolobus > Piliocolobus tephrosceles. The sequence continues at coordinate 63,780,140 of NC_045452.1, forward strand.
AAAATTGACAAATGGGATCTAATTAAACTAAAGAGCTTCTGCACAGCAAAATAAACTACCATCACAGTGAACAGGCAACCTACAGAATGGGAGAAAATTTTTGTAATCTACTCATCTGACGAAGGGCTAATATCCAGAACCTACAAAGAACTCAAACAAATTTACAAGAAAAAAACAAACAACCCCATCAAAAAGTGGGCAAAGGATATGAACAGACATTTCTCAAAAGAAGACATTCATACAACCAACAGATACATGAAAAAATGCTCATCATCACTGGCCATCAGAGAAATGCAAATCAAAACCACAATGAGATACCATCTCACACCAGTTAGAATGGCAATCATTCAAAAGTCAGGAAACAACAGGTGCTGGAGAGGATGTGGAAAAACAGGAACACTTTTACACTGTTGGTGGGATTGTAAACTAGTTCAACCATTATGGAAAACAGTATGGCGATTCCTCAAGGATCTAGAACTAGCAGTACCATATGACCCAGCCATCCCATTACTGGGTATATACCCAAAGGTTTATAAATCATGCTGCTATAAAGACACATGCACATGTATGTTTATTGTGGCACTATTCACAATAGCAAAGACTTGTAGCCCAAATGTCCATCAGTGACAGCCTGGATTAAGAAAATGTGGCACATATACACCATGGAATACTATGCAGCCATAAAAAAGGATGAGTTTGTGTCCTTTGTAGTGACATGGATGCAGCTGGAAACCATCATTCTCAGCAAAGTATCACAAGAATAGAAAACCAAACACTGCATGTTCTCACTCATAGGTGGGAACTGAACAATGAGATAACTTGGACTCGGGAAGGGGAATATCACACACTGGGGCCTATCATGGGGAGGGGGGAGGGGGGAGGGATTGCATTGGGAGTTATACCTGATATAAATGACGAGTTGATGGGTGCTGACGAGTTGATGGGTGCAGCACACCTACATGGCACAAGTATACATATGTAACAAACCTGCACGTTATGCAAATGTACCCTAGAACTTAAAGTATAATAATAAAAGAAAAAAAAAAAAAGATTTATGATGTGAGCCTCCACACACTGCTCTGTGCAACCTAAATGCCCACCATTGACAGATTGGTAAAGAAAATGTGATACATATATACCATGGAATACTATGCAGCTATCCAAAAAAAAAATGAGATTATGTATTTTGTGGGAACATGGATGGAGCTGGAGGCTGTTATCCTTAGCCAACTAATGCAGGCACAGAAAACCAAATATCACATATTCTCACTTATAAGTGGGAGCTAATGATAAGAGCTTATGAAGACAAAGGAGAAAACAACAGACTGGAGTCTACTTTTAGGGGGTAAGTTAGGAGGAGGAAAAAGAGCAGAAAAGATAACCACTGGGCACTGGGCTTAATACCTGGATGATGAAATAATCTGTTCAACAAAGCCCTGTGACATGAGCTTACCTATGTAACAAGCCATCACAATGTACGCCCCGAACCTAAAATTTAAAAAAAATTCGTAAAGTTTTAGTATATAGAATCCACATACAAAAATCATTTGCATTTCTATACACTAGCAAAGATCCAAAAAATAAATTAGGAAGACAATTCCACCTACAAGAGTATCAGAAAGAAAATATTTAGGAATATATTTAACCCAGGAGGTTAAAAAGTTGGTAAATTAAAAATTACAAAACATTGATAAAAGAAATTGTATCAGACAGAAATAAATGAAAAGGTATATCATGTTTGTGGCTTGGGATAATTAATAATGTCAGAATGTTCATAACACCCAGAGTGATTTACAGATCAGTGCAATGCCTGTCAATATATTTTTTGTGTGTGTGATGGAGTCTCGCTCTGTCACCCAGGCTAGAGTGCAGTGGTGTGACCTCGGCTCACTGCAAGCTCCGCCTCCCGGGTTCACACCTTTCTCCTGCCTCAGCCTCCCGAGGCAAGACTACAGGCACCCGCCATCGTGCTTGGCTAATTTTTTATATATTTTTATATTTTTATATTTTTTATATTTTTAGTAGATACAGGGTTTCACCGTGTTAGTCAGGATGGTCTCGATCTCCTGACCTTGTGATCCACCTGCCTCGACCTCCCAAAGTACTGGGATTACAGGCATGAGCCACTGCGCCCAGCCGCCTGTCAATATTTTAATAGAATTTTTTTTTTAAGAAATAAAAAATAAATCCTAAAACATATGTTACCACAGAAGAACCCACATGGCTAAAGTGATCTTGAGCAAAAGGAAGAATGTGGAGGCATCACACTTCTTGATTTCAAACTATACAATGAAGCTATAGCAATGAAAACAATATAATACTGGCATAAAAATACACACATAGATCAATAGAACAGAAGTGAGTGCTCTAAAATATACTCATGCATATTTGGTCAACTATACTTTAACAAGGGCACCAAGAACCCACAATAGGATAAGAATAGCATCTTCAATAAGAGGTGTTGGGAAAACTGGATATCCACATGCCAAAAAAAAAGAAAAAGGAAAAGAAAAAAAAAAAAAGAAACTGGACCTATATCTTACATTACTTACCAAAAAAATAACACAAATGATTAAAGTCCTAAATTCAAATGCAAAACCTGAAACCATAAAATTCCTAAAAGAAAGCAAGAAAAACCCTCTTTGACATTGATCTCAGCAATGATTTTTTGGATATGACATCTAAATAAATGATTTTTTGGATATGACATCTAAGGCACAGGGAACAAAAGCAAAAATAAACAAGTGAGACTAAATCAAAACAAAGTTCTGCACAGCAAAAGAAACAATTAACAAAATAGAAAGTCACCTATGGAATGGAAGGAAATATTTGCAAACTAAATGTGAGGATGTATGCATTTGTATGAGTTTCTTATACATTTTGGATTTTAACCCCTAATCGTATATCTGATATGTATGATAAGTTTTAGTATACAAATCAACATACAAACTTTTTAAAATTTCTTTCTGCAGTGATAAATTAAACTTATCTTACTATAATGTTCTAACTTTATAACCCCTTGTCATACATCTGATAAGGGGTTAAAATCTAAAATGTACAAGAAATTACACTCAATGTACCACTCAATAACAACAAAAACAAAACAAAACAAAAAAAAGTAAACAAATAACCCAATTTTAAGAATGGGCAAAGAACCTAAATAGAAATTTTTCTAAAGAAGATATACAAATGGCCAACTGGTATAGAAAAAGTGCTCAACATCACTAATCTTTAGGAAAATGCAAATCAAAACCACAATAAGATATTACCTCACACCCTAGAATGGCTGTCATCAAGGCTAGAGATAACCACTGGCAAGGATGTGGAGAAAAGCAAACACTTGTACGCTATTAGTGGGACTACAAATTGGTACAGCCACTATGGAAAATAATGTGAAGGTTTCCAAAAGCATTAAAAATGGTACTAGCATATGATTCATCAATTGTGGGTGTATACACTAAATCAGTACCATGAAGATATATCTGCACTCTCATGTTCATTGCAGCATTATTCTCAACAGTCAAGTTATAGAAACAATCTGAGTGTCCTTCAAAGAATGAATGGATAAATAAAATAAATAAATCAAATGTATACATACATACACACACGCATACTCACACATAATGGTATATTATGGAGCTATAAACAAAAAAAAATCTGTCATTTATTTCAGCATGAATGAACCTTGAATTAGTCTGTTTTCATGCTGCTGATAAAGACATACCCAGGACTGGGCAATTTACAAAAGAAAGAGGTGTATTGGACTTACAGTTGCACGTGACTGGGGAGGCCTCACAATCATGGTGGGAAATGAAAGGGCCATCTCATAGCAGCAGACAAGAGAAAGGAGCTTCTACAGGGAAACTCCCCTTTTTAAAACCATCAGATTTTGTGAGACTTGTTCACTATCACGAGAACAGCATGGGCACGTGAGAATTTAAGATGAGATTTGGGTGGGGACACAGCCAAATTATTTCAAACCTGGAGGACATTATGCTTTCTGAATTAAGGTAGACAGAGAAAGATACATAATTTATGATATCACTCATATGTGGATTCTAAAAAATAAAATGAAATAAAAAGTTGAATGCAAAGAGGCAGAGAGCAGAGAGTGTTGGCTGAATGAGGCTTAAGGGTGAGGGAAATGAAGAGATGATGGTCAAAGAGTACAAAATTTCAGTTCGGAGTTGAATAAGTTTTGAGAACCCACTGTACGGTATGATGACTATAGTTAATAATACTGTACTGTATATTATATTATGGAAATTTCCTTAAAAACCCTATTTTAAATGTTTTCACAAAAACAAAAAACAAAACAAAAAGTAACCACAGTTATGCACCACTTAAGGATGGGAATACATTCTGAGAAATGTGTCCTTAGGAAATTTTGTCGTGTGAACATTTAAGAGAGTATTTACACAAACCTATGTGGTATAGCCTACTACATACCTAGGCTATCTGATATTCAGCATGTTACTGTTCTGAATACTGTAGGCAACTGTAACACAGTGGTAAGTACTTGTGTACCTAAACATATCTAAATATAGAAATGATGCAGTAAAAAATTGATATAAAATATTTCAAAGAAGGTACACCTGTATAGGGCACTGTATTATTCTATTCTCTCATACTATAAAAAACTACCTGAGACTGGGTAATTTATGAAGTAAAGAGGTTTAAACTGACTCATGGTTCTGCAGGCTGAACATGAGTCATGACTGGAAAGCCTCAGGAAACTTACAACCATGGCAGAAGGCAAAGGGGAAGCAAGCACGTCTTACCATGGTGTAGCAGGAGAGAAGGAGCAAAGGAGGAAGTGCCATACACCGTCTCGCACACTATCGTGAGAACAGCGAGGGAGAAGTCTGCCCTCATGATTCAGTCACCTTCCACCAGGCCTCTCCCCTGACATATGGGGGCTACAATTTGAGATGAGATTTGGGATGGGACACAGAGCCAAACCATATCACGCACTTACCATGAATGGATCTTGCAGGACTGGAACTGGCTCTGGGTGAGTCAGAAAGGGAGTGGTGAATGAATACAAAGGCCTAGTACATTACTTTACACTGCTGTAGACTTTATAAACACTGTACACTTAGGCTACACTAAATTTATTTAAATGTTTTTTTCTGAAAGATAAATTAAACTTAGCTTGCTGTAACTTTTTAACTTTATCAAAGTTTTAATTTCAAAAACACTTTTTGACTCTTTTTAATTTATACGGTTTGGATCTGTGTCCCCACTCAGATCTCATGCACATTGGTAATTCCCAATGCTGGAGGTGTAACCCAATCTTTTGTCAAGATACAGAACGTTATCATCCCGCCAGATAGGTCACTAGTGTCTCTTTTTAGTCATTCTCTTCCTGCCCACAAGAGGCAACTAATATTTTAAATTTTTTTCCACCACAGATTTATTTTGCTTGTTTTCATATAAGTGGAATTATACAAGATGTATTCTTTTGTAAGTCCCACACTTAGCAAAAATGTATCGAGATTAATTCTTGTTGTATATATCAGTAGTTCATATTTTTAAAGTTTCTAGTAATATTTCATACTGCAGTGTGTCTATTCTGTTGATGGACATTTGGGCCATTTCTGATTTTTAGCTAATATAAATAAAACTGCCATGAACTCTCCTGTAAAGTCTTTTTGTGGACCTGATGTTTCATTTATCTTGGGAAGTAACTAAGAGTTGACCTACTAGGTGACAAGGTTTAGTTTCATGAACAACTGCACAGTTTTTTTTCTTAGAGTAGTTGTAATATTTGATTCTCCTATGAACAATGTATGAGAGTTGTTATTATGACAAAAGATTGAGTTACACAGGCTTATGAATTTGTCAAAACTCATTGAATGGAACAATTGCGAGATATGCATTATATCATATATAAATGTTGCTCAGTAGGAAAAGCAGTAGACAAATGTTAAACTCTATTTAGTAAAACACGTGCTGACCTGGTTAGTGGGAAAGTGTACTGGATATGTGCAACTTATTTTGAAATGCATAAGATACATACAGTATGCATAAAAGGATAAATACATGTACAAACAACTGATAACACAACTAGAAGAAAATGTTACTTGTAGAATCTAGGTAGTGGGTATACGAGTATTCCTATACAATTCCTTCTACTTTTGTACATGGTTAAATTTTTTTACAATAAAATGCTGGAGAAAACATAGTGAAAGAGGAAAAATGTCACAATTCCTATTATCAAGCCTGTGTAACCCTAACAATGAAATCTGGCAATGACGTACACACGTACATGCACACAAACACACGCAAATGTGCACACAGTGCAACAAAAGATCTACAGACCAGTCCTACTTGTGTGAAAAAAGGGTTTTTAAACTTAAAGAAAACACTAGAAACTCTAGAAGATTTTATAAAACAAAAATTATGACCGAATAGATTTTATTCTGGAAAGGCACCATTGATTTAATTTATAAAAATGTATTAGTGCTCTATGTCATGTCTGTGCATCAAATAAAAGTGATATAATCATCTCAATAGACCTTGAAGTGACCCTTAATAAATTGAGATCTATTTCTAGTTGAAACAAAATGTTTTCAATGTGTTAGGAATAGATCACAAAGAATAAACAAGAAAAACAGCCACTTCTTACAAATTAAAAATAATGAGGAACACTAAAAGAAAATTAGTTGGCTGGTAAATAACTTAGGAATAAATGAGAGTTAAACCACTACTCTTAAACAATGTACCTGCAATTATTCAAATATAGTTAAATCCGCATTCAGTAGATCTGGGTGAAGTCTAAGACTCCACACTTCTAATAAACTCCTAAGTGATTCTAATAGTCCTGCTCTTTGGGACATACTTTGTATAGTAAAGCATTATGTGATAAAGAGGACATTTTAAATAAATTAGAAAAGAATAATTATTCAAAACTTATTATTTACATGTAATCAATTGATACATATTGGTATATCTAATTAAGCATTTATAAAGAATAACATGAAATTGCCACCTCATGTGATATATTAAAATAATTGTCAAATATGGTAAAATGAATGTTAAAATGAGCAAACATTATTTTAATTTCATAAATATGAATATCTATGCAGTTTTGGTAGGGAGTCTTTTCAATGATCATCAATTATGATAAAAAACATAAAAGGAAGTGATTAAAAAGTTTGACTATTAAATTACTTTCTCGTATGCCAAAAATACTTAGAATATTAAGTTGAATGACAGATTATAAAAATATTTGCAATATATTTTACCTAAAGTTTAATGTCTTATCATATAAAGAGTTCTTACAAATAAATAAATGGAAATACATTGAGCATTAAAATTAGGTAAAAATATTTACAGAAAATAATTCATAGAAGACATTTTATGACTGACAAAAGAATGTTTTCAACTTACTAACAATTAAGAATTGAAAATTTAAAATATGAAGTATTTTTCTTATCAAATTGGTAATAAGGTAAACATTTTGGAAAGAATATAGAGAAGTTGACATTCTCATGATTGGCAAAACGATTTTTTGGTACAACTGGTCGATATAAATAAAAAGACTAAAAAATGAGCATACTATGATTAGCAATTCTATTTCTAGAAATTTAACCTAAAGAAACAATCAGTGTTGTATGTAAATATTATATCTAAAGATGTGCACTGTAGTACAATTTACTGTGGCAAAAATATATGTATATGCTAGAGTCAAAACATATAGATGTGAAATAAGCAACTTTAAAATATGTGTGCTCAATGTATAAGGTAGAGTTTTTTGGTTGTAAGCACAAAACCCAGCTTTGGCTCAGGTAGGCAAGAGAATATAGACAAAGAAATCCAAGAAGCAGGGTAAGACATAAATCAGGAAATAGAGCAGAAAACTACTCAACCATGTTTTCCATCTTATCTATGGAGACAAATGAGCCCCCCATGTTTTATATCCTTCACCTCCATCCCACCCATCTTTCTGTCACTTCACTCAAGATCCACAATCTTGGGAGAGACTGAATTGCTCTGTCTTGGGTCAGCTGTCAGTCCCTTGGTTGGGGATGGAAAAGGCTTCTTAATTTAGGATCCTACCAAGACAATATACAATGATGAGGTGATATTGAAATAGGAAATTCAGACTCATTAGGAAGGGAATAAATGACAAATGAATCCAAATAATTCAAAATATCCATTATTTACAATGTCACCCCAAGTCCATAAATTATTAATGTATATATGTATGTGTGCTATAGACAAGAAAAAAAATACTATAAAATAATACCATAACTTCATAGTAGTACTCTTTCTGTGTCAGAGTATGTTTGAATTTTACTTTATACCTGGTCCTTTTCTGTGTTGTCCATATTTTTGTTTAACAAAGAAAACCACTGGTATGGATTAAAATATAGAAAAAATAATTTTAATACATTTACAACACATGACTTGGTTTGCTTTCTATTGATTTTCAAACTTCATATATTAAATAATCAGAGCTACTTTTTCCAAGAGCTATATTCCTATTCCAAATATTGGTAAGTTTTGAAATATAGTGAAACACAAATTTTTCTTGCTTTACGTGAAGTACCTAATGCAGTCTCATCTTGATCCTGCAGAATGTATTACCTGAAAAACAGACTCATGGAAAATCTATATTGTGCCAAAGAAATTGCTTCAGTTTTGTTCAAGATCAGGACTTATTATCACTCCCCAACAAATAATGTTCCATTTTGTAATAATGAATTCTACAGAGAGATGATCTGTCTACTACTGTGTTCTAAAGGGCACCCTGAATATCATGACCAAGATTTCAAACTGCCACATAAGAAATCATAAACTTCTTGGAACATCTCTACTTTATATGAATGTGATTTTGTTTTTACTGTATTACAATGTTGAATTCTGAATTTGCTTGTTCATAACACAAGCCCATGCTTCAGGTGATTGGGATCCAAATCAAACACAGAGCACATGCAAGACTAATTGCTATTCCCTTTGTCAGTGTCCTGCTTCAAACTCAAGTCCTTCAGTAATCATAGTTTATAATAACAAAGGTACATTACTAGTGGGATATGTGAATAGAAATCTCAAAATGTTAGCAAGAAGAGCAAACACTCCTGTTTTCTCATTATTAGCAGAATAATGAATGTATTTTAAGTAGAAATTATCATGTTTCACAAAATTTTGCTCTTCTCAAATTACAATATCTTGAACAAATATAATTAATAATCATATGAAAAATGATTGAGTTTCAATTCCCAAAGATTAAGTTCAATGATATATGGGGATAATTGCCAATATAAAAATGCTCTCTTTCCAGGATTGTACCAAATAGTAACTCTGAAATAAAGAGTGAAGAACACTTAAAAATCCATGCTATTTACCTACTATCTAGAAAATTCCAGAATAAAAATGAACAAGTTAATCAGCTGTAAAGTGGCAATAGGCAATCAAGCAACTTGTGACTTGTATAATGCAAAAGTGATTTTTATTCTCTTCCAGATGGAATTGTATGGTTTGGGGCTTTTAGGCAGTATTTAGTAAACGTAATTTTATTAGTCTTAATATGTTAATGTGGTCTCTAAAAATATCTAACAATAAACAAAGTGCTCCAAAGACTTATTGAAGTAGACGTCTCAATGAAATGTAGAAGGTGAAGACATAAATCTCAGAGAGAGACTACAAATAACATATATTAATAAATATAAATTATCACCATGAAAATTTGGGAGAGAGGAGCTTCATCCATCATGGGTTGCCATAAAAAGGTTTCCAGAACTTCAATTTGACAGAGGAAAAGGGGGTGTTATGGAGGAGTTAAGGAAGAATTTAATGTAAAGTTGAGTTTCTGTTTGCTTTATAGTGATATTGTTATGGAATCTTTGTGGTGTCGCTTTTCAAGCCAGAAACCTGTGGCTGATGGCACCTTTGCCCAAATTTTGCTCAGGCTGGCTGGACTGGTTCCATCCACTCGGCCTGGCAGGTTGCACTCAGTTCACACTAACAGTCTGGATCCCACACCTCCAACGGAGACTAGAGTCAGGCATGGAGCAGCACAGGGTGTGTGTCTGATTGTGAGGTCCAGTCACTGTGCAGCAGACATGCTGCTACCATGCGGTGGGCAGATCCAGGTCTCAGCATGGAAGCCAGCTCACTGTGAGGCTGAGGCTGGACCAGGTGCACCAAAAGCAGCTTCCCCATCTGGCCCCAGGGAATGCAGTGGCACCCAGAAACTTGGAGACACCCGGAACTGCAAGGCCCCAAAGAAGGAGTCACAGCCTTGGCTTGGGGATCTCCCAGGTCTGGGCTCCCTGAAGGACTGCAGCTCTTCTCTCCTCTTCTCCTGCAACATGGTGAGCAAGGGGCATGCTTAGCTCTGTTTCTGTTACAGCTCTGTTAGTCTTGCCATTCAGAAGGTCCTGAGTTCTTGTCCTGCAGCCAGGAAGAATGAGGTACACAGACAAGTGGAGGGTGAGCAAGGCAAACAGTAGCTTTACTGAGCAACAGAACAGCTCAGAGGAGACCCGCAGTGGGCAGCTCCTCTCCATAGCCAGGGTGTCCCCAGCAAGTGTTCAGCTCATAGCAGACAGGGTAGCTCCTCTCTGCAGGCAGATCACCCAAACAAGTGTTCAGTTCTCAGCCGAGAGGATAACTCCTCTCTGCAGCTGGTCATCCCATCATCTGCAGCTCTTGGCAGAGAGGAGGCCCTAGTGTGGGTGGCTCACCTCTGCAGGCAGGTTGTCAAGTCATCTCTGCAGCTCTCAGCAGAGAGGGTAGATCCTCTCTGCAGCTTGTTGTCCTGTCCTCTCTCCATCCTCTGCTCAGCTCTGGCTGAGCCTGAGGCTTTTATGGGCCTCAGGGGGTGGAAGTGCATGCCAACGGGTCCATGAAAGGCCAGGGGCGGCCTAGAAAAGGCACCATGAGTTCCCACTTTGGTCCACAGGGCTAACAGCCCAGACCCCAGCCTTTAGGCCCTACCAGGCCTGAAGGTGGGGCCTCACCAGGGACCTACGCTCTTCTGCCCAGGAGCCTGTCTGGCTCCCTCCTCCATCCATGGCACCCAGGCTGCTTGCACCCTGGGGCAACTGAAGGCCAGTGCCGAGCTGCCCTCAGCCCCCCATCAGCCTCCCCTGCCTCCCCTGTACTCCTCAGTGCCCAAAATAAGGAGGGGGTCTGAGATGGCAGGGGACTGGCATGTCAGTGCTGCCCTGAGTGTGTGCACACCTGGCCAGACTGTGACAACACCTGGGCTTGGCCCCAACTTTGATCCAAGTTTGGAGTGGGTGCCAGGCATGGGGAGAGCCATACAGAGGGAGCAGAAGCACCCCAACCTGTGGGGGTAGCAGGGTGACCTTCCCAAGCCCCTAGGCGTTCAGACTGCCCTGAGGCTCTGGTCCCACCTGGCTCGCAGCCCTGCCCAGCGGGCACCTCCAAGAGTGGATTGCAGACCCCAGGCACAGGAATGTCAGGCCTGGAGGTCACCCCAATGCCAGGTGGACCCCAAGGACGTGGCCCTGGGTGGCCCTGCACAGAACCTGCTCCTGAGATGGAGAAACCCGGCACCCTTGGTGGAATGGGCACAGTGACTGCACCACTGGCCAGGACCCCCAAACAGGGCACTTACTGCCCCAAGCCCCCACACTCTGCACAAGCAGGGCACCAACGACCTGGGCCCAGCTTCACCTCGGAGCCCATCTCTGTCTAACCATGCTGCTTCACAGCTGGTGGGCAACTCGACCCAGTCCCACTGTGACGGCCCCCAGGGCAGTGGGTTCCAGGAACTGTCCACCTCTTCCCCACACGGTCCCTGCAGCGGCAGCAGGTGTGACTGGTAATGCAGGGCCGGGGTCTGGAGGAACTCAAGCTCCGGGCCTGGGGGTGGGTCCTGCCTGGCCATACGAAAGTGAGGGCAGTTCATTTGGCTGCCTTGGGGACACAGGGCACAGGGGACGCGGGGCACAGTGGTCCCCCGACAGCCGCTCCTGCCGCCTATGCTTACGCCTCTTCACTGCAGAAGGCACGGTGGTAGCGGCTGCTCCCGACAGCCTGCTGCTGCCGTCAATATGTTTGTCTGCAACTTTAAAGCCAGTCTATGTAATATGGTTCACAAATTCAGTGACCGATGAAGAAAAAAATGAGTTTATTTATATGAGTATAGATATAAAACAAATATTTTAAACCATCTTTTATTCAGAGTTTTTCTTTGATTTTTTTCTAAACTATTTTAAATCAAATGTTTAAATTGCCAACACATGTGAACAATAGATTTGCACTTACCTATATCCAAACCTAAAAACAATGTAAGGCATTTTTCAAAGCAATCGCATTTATTTTTATTTTTCATGTAAAGGTGTTGACTTGAATAAATTAAAATTCATTTTACCTATTTTCATGTTCTCTGATAAATGGTGATAACTTGTCCAATAAAAAGAGACTAGTTTATTCTATAATTACAGTAGAGTTACTTTGTGGAGCCAATCAGAAATTCAAATTAATCAAAATACTGAAAGAAGTTCATAACATTTTTATAAAAATGTACTTTTTCAATCATGGGTTAAAAAAACAACTATTTTTCCTCACTTCATAAATTGATGTGATCTCAATGTATTAATTTGTTACTAGTTATATTAAGCAAAGTCAGCTTTAATGAATATTTGCCAATCTCCACATTGATGTCTAGAGAACCTTCTCTTACCACAGATACAGGATTCTAAGTTTTTTCACTCTTATCTAGTTTATTCTGCTTGCCTATATGCCAAAGATGTGATCTTAAGGTTTTATTAGATATTTGATTGTTTTGTCGGTAATGACATTCAACCTCCACATGAGATGACCCTCCAGATACATCTTTTCTGGAACATTATGTCTTATTTCAAATGATCAGCACCAAAGGTTAGGTTGTCAGGGATGAATGGGAGGATTTTTACTTTTTATTCTGAAACCACTGGTAAAATCCCTGGTTAGTCTATGACTGGGTTCAATAGTCTCACAGGGCTGTTGGGGAAAAATCCAGCTTGTTTGATTTAGTAAAAGGCAATGCTCTATGTAGCATTTCATTTTACTCCTTATTGATTTGACAGGCAGTGATGTTCATGTGCATCTTTGACTTCTATGACAATAGATTTTAATAACATATTATGCAGCACAACATTTCATACTAAATATGGTGGAATTCTAAGTTGTTATTGTGTTAATAATTTTTATTAAAACAGCAAAGGACCTGTTTATAAATTTGGAATACTATGGGAGCATTAGGACATCCACTGTCCCATCCCCCCTTTTGGAATAAAGGCAGGATTAGCTTCGTGGGGTTAAAAGGTCAGAACAGAAGGTCATCCTTTTTGTCAATATTCAAATGGAAAGCTGATTCAGACAGAAAGATACAGCTTAATGGACCAATGAACTCAGTCATTATTTTGCCAAGAGTATTTTCAAAGTTGAAGGTTGATCTCTGAAAATGTTAGCACCTTCTTTTGCAACATTTCCTAATTCAAAACAGGCTACATTTACTCCCTTGATGAGCACCTTAAATAGCATTATTGCAAACCATGCCAGTTTAGTAGTGACTGCCGAATTGACAGTTGATACCACACTTTCCAACGATGAAAGTTTCAGAAGTCAGAATAGATGAAAAATTTTTGAAAGTTGAAACTTCCTGTCTTCAATTTCAGATTTATGCAGCGGATAAGAAAAGTCATATTACTGGCAATATTTTGACTATACAGAAGATGTATTGAAAATTGCATAGACTTAGGTACATATTTTCAAGGACTTCAATCACTGAAACCTAGAACTGAACAGCAAGATCATAAAGGTCACCCAGGAATACTTAAACAGGCATCATTAAAAGCAAACAAAATACAAAAAGACTATCTGAAACATAAGTACCCTCTTTTACTGTAACATTTTCCATAAAACATCCGACTTTCATCTGGGAGTAAATGACTAAGTATGAGCTCTTTTTGTGACAGTTCATCTATTCCTTAAAATTGTAGAGACAACATGATGTTGTTTGTTAAGAGTAGACTCTGCAAGTATGAGCAATTGTTATTAAATTAAAATTTACAATAGTTAATAAAGCACATTTAATCATATGCACATTGTTATTGTCAAATGAAAAAACAACAAACTACACAGCATTTACATAAATGACTATTAATTGCATGGCGTCAAGCCTTAATTTTCACTTTCCTCCTTTCCACAGTTAGTTCTTCTATTTCTGTAATCAGGATCAAGGTAGAGAGAAAACCATTTACTTCAGTCACTGTAGGTAGATACTCTCTCACAGACGCATGTTAAAGCAAAAGTTCAGAGATCTGACCTCTCTGGCCTCAGGCTGATGGTCTCTGACTCTTGCCAGTACCCTTTCACCTCTCCAGTCCTTTCTGAGACTCCAAGAACCCAGTGGGTCCTCAAACAGCACAGCTGCTCCTTCTGCACCCCAACATTTCCGGCTCCCTCTCACTCCTCCAATAGTTTCTCTACATTCTGGAGGGCTTGTAGTAACTAGATATCTGGACATTTAATTTTTTTTTTCACTCCTTTAGGTAAAATTATCAATTCTATTTATTAAATAGAATGTGGATCATGATATTTGAAGATATAAACATTTTTTTCATGACTAATGAATTGAATAAATCAGACTCACCCTCAAGAACGGCATTCATATAGTAAGAATTCATTGGTTAAGGGAAGATCTGACAAATACCTCCTTGATGGCTGGTGTCTGAAATTCCTTTAAGGAGAAAAAGATATTCTATAAATAAGTTAAAGTTTAAAGAATAAAAACAGCACTATAAAGCAAAAGGACAACAGATTGATATCAGGGCTTCTCTCATGGGGGTAGTAAGGGAGGTAGTAAGTAGGAGGATGGTTAAACTACAGGGGGCATTACAAGACAGCAACTCTGGAAAAATTTTGGTTCACGGCAGCGTAGTTTAATATTAATCATGTTGGAATTTAGAAAGGGGCATTACATATTCTATTCATTTCTGGGAACAAGAGTTCTGAACCATGTTGAGAAGGCCACTCGATATTATTATTTTAGTTAACCAGTTGTATCAGGCGTCTTATTTTGTGCAAGCTCCAAATTATTCTACACTTTTAGTTCTAACTGCCTCACAGTATTTCACTCAGTTTTCAATTCCACAGATGTTTATAAAATACCTACTCAGTGCCAGCCACTGCAACAACAGCTGAGGATGAATAAAACAAGTTATATATGTTAAAGTGTGTAGAGTCTGGTAGAAATTTGACTTTTTAAGAGTTAAAGTTAAAAAGAAAGTGATAAAAGGTATAGTGCTGTATGTAGCATGGAATAGAGAAGAAAGAAAAATGTGCCGAAATTTGACTTTCTGAGGTGAAGGAAGCTAATAGAGGTGCTGTATGACATCCTTTATTCATTCAACAAATGCATATATTGGAGGGAAGTTCTCACTCTGTCACCCAGGCTGGAGTGCAGTAGCACAATCTTGACTCACTGTACTTTTGACCTCTTGGGTTCACGGACCCTCCCCACCTCAGCCTCCTGAGTAGCTGGGACTACAGGTATGTGCCACCACATCCATATAATTTTCTTTTTTTTTTTTTTTTTGGTATTTTTTGTAGAGATGAAGTCTCATTATGTTGCCCATGCTGTGTTAGAACTCTTGGGCTCTCAATCTTCCTGCATCAGTCTTTCTAAGTGCTGGGATTACAGGTGTGAGCCACCACACTTGGCCCACTCAACAAATATTTGCTGAGTACCTACAAATACCAGGAAAACACCAGAGGATACAGAAGGTACCATTGTGGACAACGCAAGCAAAAATCACTGCTCCCATAATACATATCCTCTAGTGGGTAAGATAGAAATTAATCAAGATAAATAATATATATAAGAAGTGAGAATAAAAGATAAAATAGAGATCACTGCAAACAAAAATGAATTAAAAACTTAAACATAAGAACTCGAACTATATGGTAATTCTATGGTATTTATCCAAGAAAAGGCAACAAGTATATCAAAGGGATACCTGCACCCACATGTTTATTGCAGCATTATTCACAATAGCTGAAATATGGGATTAACTTAAATGTCCACCAACAGATGACTGAATAAAGAAATTGTGGTATATATACATAATAGTATATTATTCAGCCACAAAAAAATGCAATTCTATCATTAGTGCCAATGTGGGTGAGCCTGGAGGACACTAAGCTAAACAAAGTAAGATAGGCACAGAAAGATAAATACCACATGTTCTCACTCATATGTGGAAGCTATGAAAGATAATTTGAGCCCACGGAGGTGGAGAATAGAATTGTGAGTATTAGAGGCTGAAAAGAAGAGGGGAGAGGGTAGGGTGAGGAGAAGACAATTAATGGGTACAAAATTACATCCAGATATGAGTAATGAGTTCTGGTGTTCTGCAGCTTTGTAGGGTGAATATGGTTAACTATAATTTATTGTATATTCTCGAAAATCTAGAAGAGAGGTTTTGAATGTTCACAATGCAAAGAGATGGTAAATATTTGAATTGATCGATATGCTAATTGCCCTGATTTGATCATTGCACATTG
This sequence comes from Piliocolobus tephrosceles, assembly GCF_002776525.5. Lineage (NCBI taxonomy): Eukaryota > Metazoa > Chordata > Mammalia > Primates > Cercopithecidae > Piliocolobus > Piliocolobus tephrosceles. Next base: position 63,796,670 of record NC_045452.1, read on the forward strand.
TGTACACACATCAAGATATCACTCTGTATTCCCCCAAAACATGTATAATTAGTATGTGTCAATTAAAAATAAAAGGAAAAAAATAAAACAAAGGAGAAGAAAATGAAATGTTGAAAGGAGTGACACTTTTTGTAAGATGTTCGTGGATGATTTCCTTGAGAAAATGAGTTGTGAGTAAAGATCTGTTTGGGGAGAAATTTGCCAAGTAAATGAGAATTTGGGGGAAACATATTTGAGACAGAGAACTTGCAGCACAATGTATGTTTAGGGAATAGCAAGTTGTGGGGTTGAATTGTGTGTGTGCACGCATGTACTTGTACTGTTGACAAGAAAAATAAAGGAAAGGTTGGATTGGGACCAAGTGTGAGGCACTCTGCTCACTTTGCTAAGGAGTTTGAGCTTTATCAGGACAATGAGACTACATCCTAAGATTTAAACATGGTAATGATAAGCATTGTGAATCTGGAAGTTTGGCTAGAGCAGTATCACTGTGGCGTTGGGGCATGACTAGCATTAAATTGTGCATAACCCTAAACAAACCAAGACCCTAAACAAACCAAGATCTACCCAAGCAGTTGTGAGCTCTCCTTGCATTCACATATGTTGATTTCATTTTGTACATAGATGGCAATGGACAGAGTTACTGACATGCAAGAGAAGAGGAACAAATGAGAAGGTGACACCACAACCAAAAGAGATGCTAAACAAGAGAATCTTGTGAAAATGAGAAAAGAGCTGGGTGATAAACATTTAAGAATATTTTTAGTTCTAGTCCATGAGTTATTGCATACATAGAAATATTGATATTTTTTATTTTATCTACCTGCTCTTTAAAGTATTTTTTAAAACAGTAAAATTGTTTTATATTTTTAAAATAGCAGTTCTCAACGCTGGATATGCAGACTTGGAGGGATTTCCAAGACTTTCCCAAGGATCCACAAACTAAAAACTATTTTCATAAAAATACTGTGAAGCCATTTGTCTTTCTACTGTGTTGACATTGGAACTGATGATGGAAAAGCAATGGGGCTGTTACCTTCGTATGAATGGAGGTAGCGGCACCAGACTGTAACAGCGGTCATTGTAGTCTTCACTGCCACAGCCTCATAGGGAAAAGAAAATAAAAAAGCTGCCTTCACATAAAGATCTCTTTAATTAAGCATTAATTTCATTAAACCTTTACCCATGAATACACTTTTTAAAAATTTTGTGTGATGAAAATGTACTTACATGGAAAATACATGTAAAGTATGTTTGCCGATGTATGACAGTTCTCATGAGGAAAATGTCATTTGTGTTACAAGCTGAACCAGCCACCCATTTTTTTTTTTTTTTTTTTTTTTTTTTTTTTTTATGGAACACCATCTCTACTTGAGAAAATGAGAAAATGGCTATGGTTATTGAGACTTGCATATTTAGCAGAAATATTTTTTAAAAATAATCAAAATGAGCCTGTTACTTCAAGGAAAACAATTGCTAGGATTTATGGCCAATGATAAAATTTGAACTTTCAAGCAGAAATTAGTATTTTGGGAAACTTCTATTCACCTCCTTGAGCTTGACATCTTCTTAATACTGAAACAGACTCCTCTTATGAAATTAGTGGTGACATTAACAAATGTGATTTTTTTAAATATTGTATAAAGATCATTTGAAAGAGCTACATAAATCAATAAACCAGTTATTTTTCAAATGGCCAATGTCCATGATGTTATAAAGTTAAGGCAGGAATAAAAGATGCATTCAAAGTGTAAGACGGACAGATTTTAGTACGACCAAGTATGAAAAATTCACTGCCATGATTTCAGATGTTTTAAAAATAAGGCAGGAATAAAACATTCATTCAAAGCATAAGACAGACAAACAGATTTTAGTATGACCAAGTATGGAAAATTCACTGCCATGATTTCATACGTTTTATTACAACTAACCTTTAAGGAACTATCAGTTATTGGCTGGGCGTGGTGGCTCATGCCTGTATCCCAGCACTTTGGGAGGCTGAGGCAGGCAGATCGCTTGAGTTCAAGAGTTTCAGACTAGCCTGCCCAACATGACAAAAGCCCATCTCCACTAAAAATACAAAAAAAAAAAAAAATTAGCTGGGTGTGGTGGTGTGTGCCTGTAGTCCCAGCTACTCAGGAGACTGAGGCAGGAGAATCGCTTGACTGGAGGCGATGGTTGCAGGGAGCCGAGATTGTGCCACTGCACTCTAGCTGGGCAACAGAATGAGACTCTGTCTCAAAAAAAAAAAAAAAAAAAAAGAAAAGAAAAGAAACTACCAGTTGTTAATTTTGAGTGTAGCATCAAAGAATAATATCCACAATCTTCTCAAAAAGCATTAAGATACTCTTCCCTTTTCTAAAGTATTTATCTATGTGAAGCCATTTTTTTTTCATGTACTTTAACCAAAACAACATACTGCAGTAGTCTCAGGGCAAATGCAGGTAGGATAATCTACCTGTCTTTTATTAAACTAGACCTTAAAGAGACTGGCAAAAATGTACAATGCCAATTTGTTCATTGCTTTTAGGAAAAATTAATATTTCTTCATGAAGTCGTTACTTATGTAATAGATCTATTGTTATCTTAATGAATACTTTACAATTTTTTTAGTTTTACTTTATAATATGTAAAATACTAACAGACATAGCTAGGATAAAAAATGAAATAAGGTTTGTCGGATTTACCCGATAAAAATACAAGACACAGAGTAAACTTACATTTCAAATAAATGTGAATGCTTATTAGTATACATATGTTCCATGTAATATTTGGGACATACTTGTGTTTTTAATTCACTGTTTATTTGAAATCTGAATTTACCTAGTCATACAGTATTTTATCTAGCAAGCCCACTTGGGAGTTCTCAATAATTTGTAATGGTATAAAGGAGTCCCAAGATCATGGTTTGAAAACCAATGCTTTAATGCATTCTGTAGGTTATCCTTTTTCCATTTTCTGTTTCTTTTTTCTTCTACTTACTCAGAATTAGTGTGGTTTAACTATAATTACTATACATGCCTTATTATCTCTAGACTTAATTGCTATTGAATCTTTTGTTTTTGCAGTCAGTTCTAGACACAGCTTATTCATCTATGTATATTTTGCTCAAGTAGAAAATGAATGTGTTGTAGTAGCATAACTGATAAATTTATTTTAAGTTTTATAGCATATTTCATGGAGAACAATGATGGACCCATATGCATGCATGGTATGAAACCATGTTGGAGATGCTCTTATTAAAATATTAAATTTGATGAAGTAGATCCTATATTCTCTTTGTATAGCAGTATAAAAATGAAGTATTTGGTCTAGATGCCTAAAAATTTGTGATTTTAGACAAATGTTCCAGAAAGAGGGCATAATGAAATATAATATGTCTCAGAGATATGATATCAGTTTTTTTGTTTAATGCTTGCAAGTACCTTGCCTGTCCTGGGTTGACTAACTGGCATATTTGCATAGCAAATAATAGCACTTATGGAAAAACGATAGACTTTGAAATAAGATGCTAGTTAAAATTGTATAAAACTGAACCCAAATTTATTAAACAAGTTAGTTGTCTATGTTAGCATAATATATTAGTCCATTTTCATGCTACTGATAAAGACATATCCGAGATTGGGCAATTGACAAAAGAAAGAGGTTTATTGGATTTACAGTTTCACATGGCTAAGGAGGCCTCACAATTATGGCAGAAGGCAAAGGAGGAGCAAGTCATATCTTACATGGATGGCAACAGGCAATGTAAGGAGAGAGCTTGTGCAGAGAAACTTCCATTTTTTAAACCATCAGATCTCGTGAGACCTGCTCACTATCAAGAGAACAGCACGGGAAAGACCTGCCACCATAATTCAATCATCTCCCACTGGGTCCCTCCCACAACACGTGGGAATTATGGGAACTACAAGATGAGATTTGGGTGGGGACACAGAGTCAAACCATATCACACATAGAAACCATACCTGTGTCCTTTGCAGGGACATGGATGCAGCTAGAAACCATCATTCTCAGCAAACCATCACAAGGACAGAACACCAAACACCGCATGTTCTCACTCATAGGTGGGGATTGCACAATGAGAACACGTGGACACGGGGCAGGGAACATCACACACCAGGGCCTGTCGGGGGTTGGAGGCTGGGGGAGGGACAGCATTAGGAGAAATACGTAATGTAAATGATGAGTTGATGGGTGCAGCAAACCAACATGGCACATGTGTACCACCTACGTAACGAACTTGCACATTGTGCACATGTACCCTAGAACTTGAAGTATAATAGAAAAAAAAAAAGAAAAGAAAAGAAATCATACTTATGAAGAAATCAGTGGCACCCAGAGGTTTTTTCATAGGAAAAATAAACAAATTCAGAGTGCCACACACCTTAACTCTAAAAATGTGAATCTTAAACAAAGCTAAATTCATTTAAAAGTGTGATCTAAAGATTTTATATCTACAGAAAATGTATGCATACATACAGAAAAATATTAACTGCAGTTATCATGGGAGATTAGGATTATAGAGAACTTTTTATTGCATGTGCATCTATAAAATAGATTTATATCTTTGGACTACATTTAAAATCTGAAAAAAAGTCATCAAGATAAGGCATTTTAAAAATTACCTTATTTTCTTTTCTTTTTTTTTTTTTGAGACGAAGTTTCACTCTTATTGCCCAGGCTGGAGTGCAGTGGCACGATCTTGGCTCACTGCAACCTCTGCCTCCTGGGTTCAAGCAATTCCCCTGCCTCAGCCTCGTGAGTAGCTGGGACTACAGGTGCGTGCCACCATGCCCGACTAATTTTTTTACATTTTAGTAGAGACCAGGTTTCACCATGTTGGCCAGAATGGTCTCGATCTCCTGACCTCATGATCCGCTCACCTTGGCCTCCCAAAGTGCTGGGATTACAGGCGTGAGCCACCGCGCCCGGCTAAAAATTACCTTTCTATTAAAAAGTGAGATCAGACTTTACAAACTGCTCTTAAATTGTGTTTAAAATGTGTCGTAGGTCTCTTTCCATGTCAGTATCTATATCCATATTTTTTTAATTGCTACATAGCAGGATATACTAATGATTTTACCCTTTCTCAAGCATCTTTTGTTGTTATTTCTAACAGTGCTGTCATAAACATGATTATGCAAATCTTTGTGGCACTGTGGGAAGTTCACAGGGCAGTAGGATACAATAAAAAATTGTTTTGGGGTAGTGGCATGGATGGAAAGGAAGCATGCAAACAATTATTTTTATTTGTATATCATTTTGTGGCACTTAGACACAGGACTTTGTCTTCCTGAGAGCTCACGGAAGGTTTGGAAACGCCAAAGAATTTGTCTTAATGGAACCTGTCTTTTTGTTATTATGCTGTGTCCAAACCCTAAATTGCTTTGTACAACATCCATTCTAACCTACCGGTAACATGAAGCAGCTGAAAAGTTCAACTACATTTCTCAGACACATTGGAGGCTAGAACATGATTTACGTTCCTTCGTACTCTTGCGAGAATGTTTAGAGTCTGGAAGAAAAAGCCAAGTTTGAGGCATATATTTTGCTGGCGAGGATCAAGGCCGAGGTGGCAGCTTTAGCAGTGACTGCCCAATGTGGTAGGTGGATTCCTGATTCAGCAGCTTCCTGGAGCAGCCGTGGCATATTTCTGGATCATGGCAGAGTAGCCTGGGACTGAAGTCAGCAGTATTAGCAGCAGATTCATAATTTGTCAGCTTCCTGCATCTGTGGTGGTTGTTTACCTGCTCAAGGCAAAGGCAGAGTATTTCTGGGAGCTACTGTTTGTTCCTGGATGTTAAGAATAGAACTGTTCTTCCATTTCTTCCTATAAATGTGTTGGTTTTGAATTCTTAAAGTCTCTTGTTACATATACGATCTAGAGCATAGGTCAGCAAACTATGGCCCATAGGCCAAAGCTAGCTTACTGCCTGTTTTTGTATAGCTTATAGCTTACAAAATGGTTTTTATTTTTTTATTTTTTTTATTTTTTATTTTTATTTTTTTATTTTTTGAGACGGAGTTTTGCTCTGTCACCCAGGATGGAGTGCAGTGGCACTATCTTGGCTCACTGCAACCTCCGCCTCCTGGATTCAAGCAATTCTCCTCCCTCAGCCTCCCGAGTAGCTGGAATTACAGGTGCACCTCACCATGCCTGGCTAATTTTTGTATTTTTAGTACAGATGGGGTTTCACCATGTTGGTCAGGCTGGTCTTGAACTCCTGACCTTGTGATCCACCCACCTCAGCCTCCCAAAGTGCTGGGATTACAGGCGTGAGCCACCACGCCCGGCTACATTTTTAACTGATTAGAAAAGAATTAAAAGGGCCAGGCACAATGGCTCACGTGTGTAAACCCATCACTTTGGAAAGCTGAGTCAGGTGGATCACGAGGTCAGGAGATTGAGATCATCCTGGCTAACATGGTTAAACCCCGTCACTACTAAAAATACAAAAAATTAGCCGGACATGGTGATGGGCGCCTGTAGTCCCAGCTGCTCGGGAGGCTGAGGCAGGAGAATGGCATGAACTCGGGAGGCAGGGGTTGCAGTGAGCCGAGGTCGCCCCACTGCACTCCAACCTGGGTGACACAGTGAGACTCCACTTAGAAAAAAAAGAAAAAAAGAATGAAAAGAAGAAGAGTATTTTGTGACATGTAAAAATTACATGAGATTCACATTTCAGTGTCCATAAATAACGTTATATTGGAAGACATCACTTTGACACATTTGCATTTTAGCTATCCCTGCTTTCACACTAAAACAGCAGAATTGACAAGCTACAACAGAGACTGTATGCCCACAAAGCCTAAAGTATTTATTATCTGACCCTTTACACAAGAAGTTTGTCAATCCCTGATATAGAGTGAACACTTTTGATCCAACTGAACGCCAAGTACTATAGATGTCACTGTATTAAGACACGTAAGAACACAGAGGCACAAATTATAAAAAACACATTAATTACATTGAAATTGAAGTCGTTAATATCTTTTCTATTTCTCATATCTAGTCCTGTCACATAATTTTCATGTTGGAACAATAATCTATAAAGTGACAAAGGGTTTACAAGTGATGGTAGCCATTAGCACTGTTCACCAATGATTTCTGTCCCTACGCATGGGCTTATGACAAAATTGTACTTCTGCACCCAGTTGATATTCACCCGGTTGATATTAGATATGACCATGTGACTTGCTTTAGCCAATAACATTTGAGCAGAAAGAATACATCTCACATTAAAGCAAAGGTTTAAGAGCCATTGTGAGTCTTGCTATGTTCTCTTTTTCTCCTGTCATGGTTATTTATCAGCAACTTTGAGATGGCGAGACTCCATCAACCAAGATCTCTGTCTGAGTCACTATGATGAATTGTAGCCCCTCAACTCTCATGCATGTAGAATGAGTGAGAAATTAATTAACCTTTGTTATTTTAAGGGAGCAAGTTTTGGGGGCATTTGTTACTGCAACATAACCAAACTATCCTGACTAATACTTCATTACATAAATTGTGATGAAGTTCTTAAAACCTATAAGTTGGATATGTAAAATACAAACAGGCTTTTTCTATTTCTAAAAATATTACATGTTGATCGAAGATCCCATTCCCAAAGATAGGGGGGAAATATTAAAACTTGCCAATAATGAGTAACTTTTTTCTTTGTTATTGTTTTCAATAAAGAAATTAAAAGTGTTTTGTTTGGTAAAGAAATATTCAGCATACACCAAAATTTAAATCCTTACCAAGGATATTTCTTTACCGTCAACAGATGCATATTTCCCTTCCTTACCAAGCTGGCATCTGAGTAAATGGGGATTCCTAAGATTTATAGGGGAAGGGTGGGACTGTAGGTACATGTCCTCTTCCCCAAGTGCTTTTGTTTCAGATGGTTGTCATGTGTTGTGTATTCTTTTCCCTGGGCAGCCAGCAACGATGAGACTAGATGGCGTGATCATTAGGTCTTGGGGCATGATACTGGCTCTTGCTGTTGTTGAACTATGTGAGGGGCCCTGTATGCCACAATGTTCTTTTCCTGACTCCAGGTTCTCTCATTCTCTCAGTTCTTCTTTACTTCCACGTGGAATTCTCAGTTGCTTTATCCTACTCTCACCTGAAGTGCACAGAGCTCAGGGAAGCTTTTTTCAAGCTCATCTTTCTTGGCTTTTTCTAACCTGCTGCTTAGTGTCTTGTTGAATGCAGCCCTCAAAAGACAGCTTCTCTAAGAGAATTGCCATTTTTTCCAGGACATGTCTAGGATTCCCCAAAGCCTATGTGAGTATTTCTATGCCTTTAGGTCTTTGGGTTTGAACAAAAGGGAGGAAGCAAGAGAGCCCACATGTCTTACTCCTGCAGTTACCTTTCTCTGGCTCTCACCCTCCGCTTTATCTTCTGGAGCCAGGGGGTCTTTCCACTGCCTCACCCAGCTGACAGGAGTTACTCTATGCTCATTCTTCTTCATTTCTGGGTGTTCATGCTTCCCTTCTCTATTGCAATATAGCTGAAGGGCCACAGGGCATAAATGTGGCTACCAGGAGGAGAATATTACTTCAGAAGGTATTTCAAAAATATTATCCTTATTATATTACTCTCTGTATTAGCCCATTCACACTGCTATAAAGATACCACCTGAGACTGGGTAATTTATAAATAAAAGAGATTTAATTGGCTCACAGTTCCACATGGCTGGGGACGCCTCAGGAAAGTTACAATCATTGTGGAAGGTGAAGAAGAAGCAAGCACCTTCTTAACAAGGCAGCAGGAGAGAGAGAGCGTAGAGGGGAAACTGACACTTTTGAAACCATAATATCTTGTGAGCACTCCCTCACTATTATGAGAACAGCAGGCAGGTACCTCCCTCGTGATTCAGTCACCTCCCACTAGGCTCTTCCTTGATACGTGTAGATTACAACTTGAGATGAGATTTGGGTGAGGACACAGAGCCAAACCATATCACTTTCCATAGACCCAATAATTAAGAAAACAAAAATACCATATATGTTTAAATAACAGGTGAGTTAATTTTTTTTAAATTGTGGCTTAGAAATAAGAAAGTCATCTGAAAGAATTTTGATGTTAAATAGTACCCTAGTATTTTAACAATAAATTTATACTTGGGAAAGATCCATTAACCCCAAACACTTATGTGATTACATTTTTTAAAAGAGGCAACTGAAATATGCCATGATAATCACAAGTTTTGGATATAAACATACCTTTTATGTATCACTTTAAGAAGTAAAGTAGTGATGACTAAGTTGTCCAAATAATAATTAACTACCAAATGAATATTTGTGGCTTGGGGTAAAACTTAAAGTGATCACCTTTCCTGCAAATGATCAAAAAGCTGTATATCCAACAACTTATATGGAAGGGAAGGTCATAAGCTCTTTGGTTTAGAAGACTCAAAAAGGTTTCTAGTTACAGCAAAGATACTGAGGTCTAAAGGATACTTTTAAAAAATACCTTTTATTATAGGCAGGCATTATAAAGTGTCTATACAAGTGATGAGGTTTCATATAGTTGCTTCCCAGAATGGAAGCAAAAAAATAGCAACATACAATCATTAATGCATCATTTAAAATAATATGTGATTTTTAAATTGTCTGCAGCCAAAACAGATGTTCCTTGCCCTGTGATGCAGCTATATCCTGATAAACTCATTGTAAGTTGAAAATATTGTCAAAAATGAATTTAACACACCTAACCCACTGAACATCATAGCTTTGCCTAACCTACATTAAATGTGCTCAGAACACTTATATTTAGTCTAAAATTGGGAAAAATAATCTGACACAAAGCCTATTTTATTATAAACTGTTGAATCTCTCTCATATATAGTACTTTGCCAAGATGGAGGAGGATGAAAATTCAAAATTCAAAGTAAAATTTCTTTTGAATGCCTATAGCTTTCACGTCATCATAAAGTCAGAAAGTCATAAGTGGAATCATCATAAGTCAGACTGCCTGTAATTAAATTTCATAAAAAGATTTTTAAGCTGCATCTCTAAAATGATGTATATTCAAGTTAACAAACAATATAAAACAAACACACATAAAAAATCTCCTTTTAGATTCCTCTCGGGAAAATGGGGGATCATTTTATATTCAAGTTTGCTTAGTATTCAATATATTACAGAATTTTAAGTCTCTCCAACCAATATTTTTCTGCATGAATGTAGCTCCTACTACTTAGGAATAACTATACTTTTTTTCAAAGTTTTCAAATTTCTGTTCTGATGAGCCTTCTGTAGTTAGCAGGTTTATACACATTTTTGAAGTTTTCATAATATCTTCTGTTTATTAAATTCCAAGCTAACATTTCCAGCATCTCTTAGCAGCATTATGAGTATCACCTAATGAAAAAAAATTCTTTCTCATTGGATATTGCTATCCCTCTTCTACCTATTCTGAGACCTCAAACTAAATCTCAGGCAATTCCAGTATGATATTCACTGGACCCCAATTGGTCTCTGTTGGACTTGCCTTTCATAAAATTACAGTGACCTTTGTTTTTCAGAATTTATCCCAAAGATTATTTTTTATATCATTTGACAAAAACAAAGAAGCTCTTCAGTTTGAACATAGACACTATTCTACAGCAGATAAACAGACAGGAAAAAATGCAAAAGAAGGAGAAAAGACAACAAAAAAATGAAGAGCATGAAAGGCCCTGTAGAAAGCTAAGGGAATTTGGTGCAAAACCAGCTTGCAGTGTCTAAAAATGTGATTCCAAGTTTGGAACCACTTTCATTTTCCAGAAATGGCAATTTTCTGCTTGAAGAGGTCTTACAAAATTTTTTTAAAATATTCTTAATTACCAATCTGAAATAAACCTAGAAGAAAGTAACTATGTATTTCCTAAATTCAGGAACTCTTTTTAAAACTGTCCATCCCCACAGTCCTTTCTACTTTTTAAAAGAACTTTCCCATGTTTTTAGAATAGACAAAGGGGATATTATCTCTTTGTTTTCGAAGAAAGCCAAAGGCAAAATAGGTGCAGTGACTTGCTCAGGATCACACATCTAAGCCAGAGGCAGAAGGAGGACTGGACCAGGCCCAGGATCCTCCCAGCATCACTGTACTGCCAGCTTCAATTATATAACAAGTCTCCCGGGTTCTCATCTGGATTCAGCAACGTTAGCAGGAGGGATGCCCAGTAACAACCCTCATCTAGTATTCCAAGTCACCAGGGCAAGGTGACGATAATTTAATCTCAGCATTTTTTTTTCCCTCTTACCTTTAACCCAAGGGATGAATACATTATTCCAAGAAGCAACTGCTCCATGGCTGGTATTGTACATTACACTCTAAAGGCTGATGGTTGATTACAAGTGGTTCCTATTTCGGGCCCAATGAGTGGGCTCGAACACAGTAATCATATTGCAGTTTTCCATGCAGCAGAATCCAAACCGACTTTCTTTCCCTACCTTTTCCCTCTGTGCTAGTGTGCACAGGTGCACCAATCTAGTGTGCCAAAAGCAATCTCTTTGTGTGTGCTGAATGGATTTCTTATCCTCTTAGCAAGAGCAACATCTACATCTGGGCACAGACCAAAAGAAAGTTGCTTTAGAAAATTTTTAGTCATTTTGGATTTAGGGATTAAAAAGATCTGATCATGTTTTATTGTGTTCTCTGTGACTCATAGCTAATTTCTGGAATTAACCATAAAGGAAAGAGAAGAAAACGTGGCTCTAGAGTTTTTCATGAGCCACGGTTCATGAAACGTCTTGACTGTGGATACGATTTTGAACGTCTTGACTGTTGTGTATCCACAGGCATAACAAGAGCAAGTTTCCGAGGCCTTATTCACATTATAAATCACCCTGTAACAGTTCACAGAGTATGTTGATACTTGTTGGCAGAGGAGGAGAATATTCAGTTACAAGAAGCATTTCCTAGTGATGTGTGAAATATGTGGTGAAAAATCATGACTAAACAAATGTGCTACCTTGGTCTCTGAGAGGTGGACATTTGTATCCACTGTGTTGTTCAACTCCACTCTCCCTTGACTTCAACAAGGCTACACTCTTCAGGTTCTCCTGCTTCTCTAACAACTTCTTAATTTCCTTCTATGATCCCTCTTCCCCAAAAGGAGACAGTGTTCCCCAACATTCAATCTTCAGTGGTCTTTCCACTTTGTGTCCCTCGTACTTTACCCTCTCAAAGCTGTTATCTGAATGGCCATTACCTTCAACGGTTTAATTTTAAGCCTTCTAAGAAAGCATTAGAAATTTAGTCAAACTTTACTGTTAGAATAATCTCTACATCTAAATTCTCCCTCAAACAATTTTCAAATGGATATTTCTCCTTCAACTGACTCTTTGGCATTCAACTCAAATTCAACCTTACTAAAATGTATCATTTCTAGACATCCCTGTCTCACCTCCTATCCAAACAATTTCCTCCCCAACTTTCCTAGCTCCACTAACTTGCCTCTCTGCCTTCATTCTTTCCCCGGCAAAGCAGCCAGATTCAAATGCTGCCAGATTCATCTGTCCAAAGAACAACTATTAGCCTGCTAAAAACCCACAAAATGATCATTTTGTGCTTATAAGTAGGACTATTCAGCCTGAAATACAGAATCTGCCAAAATCTGGTCTTATTCTGTCTTTGCAAAGTTATCTTTCATTGCTGTTTTAGGGACTCTCTACTTCTGTCTCCTTAGAGTTTCCAGTACATTTTGAACTTTCAAATCCTCTCTCTGCCTTAGTTCATTCTGCTCTTATTGCTGGAAACTCCCTTTCTTCATTTTTTCCTGATATTTAAATCTCATTTATCTTTCAGGGCCCAGACAAAACCAATCTCCTTTGTTAGGACTTATCCTGATCATCCAATACTAAATGACCACTCCCTTCTCTGCCTTCCTCAAGTTTTGTAGCCTGCACCTACCTTCCTTCCTTCCTTCCTTCCTTCCTTCCTTCCTTCCTTCCTTCCTCTTTCTTTCTCTCTCTCTCTCTTTCTTTCTTTCTTTCTTTCTTTCTTTCTTTCTTTCTTTCTTTCTTTCTTTCTTTCTTTCTTT